>NC_079890.1:20223858-20400642 GCF_024868665.1 Triplophysa rosa
GAGTTTTTGTAATAAGCCTGCAGGGCAACCACCTAACAGTGCATTACAGTAATCTAGTCTTGATGTCATGAATGCATGAATTAACTTCTCTGCATCTGAGATTGACAGCATATGACGTAGTTTAGATATATTCTTAAAATGGAAAAACGCAATTTTACAGGTGTTGGCGACGTGGCTCTCAAATGACAGATTACTATCGAATAGAACGCCAAGATTCTTTGCTGACGACGAGGGTTTTATGGAACATCCGTCAATAGTTAAACAGTATTCTTGGTTGTTACTTATAGCAGTTTTCGGTCCAATAAGTAACACTTCCGTTTTGTCCGAGTTCAGTAATAAAAAGTTGTTACTCATCCAGTTTTTTATATCGACTATGCATTCCATTATTCGATGGAACTGCTGTGTTTCATGAGGCTTCGAGGAAATATAAAGTTGAGTATCATCAGCATAACAGTGAAAGCTAACTCCGTGTCGCTTTATTATATCTCCTAGAGGTAGCATGTATAATGCGAAGAGCAGAGGCCCTAAGACTGAGCCCTGTGGTACACCGTACTGGACTTGCGATTTGCGTGACACCTCATTGTTTATTGCTACAAATTGAAAACGGTCGGATAAATAAGATTTAAACCATTTCAAAGCTATTCCCTTAATGCCGACATAATTTTCGAGTCTATGTAGGAGTGTGCTGTGGTCAATGGTATCGAATGCAGCACTAAGGTCTAGCAGCACCAATAACGAGATACAACCTCGGTCAGACGCCAATAGCAGATCATTTGTAACTCTGATCAAAGCAGTCTCTGTACTGTGACATGCTCTAAATCCAGACTGGAATTCTTCATTGATGTCATTCCTTTGGAGGAAGGAGCATAATTGAGTTGAAACTACTTTTTCCAGAACTTTAGATATGAAAGGTAGATTCGATATAGGCCTGTAGTTCCTTAGTTCTCTAGGGTCGAGTTGGGGTTTTTTGACAAGGGGCCTTATAACAGCCACCTTATATGCTTTAGGCACATGTCCTAATGTCAGAGATGAGTTAATAATACCAAGAAGAGGATCTATAAGTTCTGGGAGCATCTCTTTCAGTAGATTTGTAGGTATAGGGTCTAGGATGCATGTTGTTGATTTAGATGATCTAATGATTTTAGACAGCTCATCTTGATCTACGGTATAAAATAATTGCATCCCACATAATCCCACATGGGGCCCATATATTTTGCCCTTTTTTATCCCATGCCCATGGGGAGCCCATGTCGCCCAGATATAACCCATATGGGGCCCACATACCAATGTTGGCTGGGGGTACAGGCTGCAGGTTTGCCTGCGGAGCTACCATTTGACAAAAGAACAAAAGGGCTCAGACCCGATGACTCGAGAGACGAACTAATCATTTCTCTTTCCGGTATAAAAGAACGAAAGGACTCGGACCCGATGACTCGAGAGACGAACTAATCATTTCTCTTTCCGGTATAAGGACTCGGACCCGATGACTCGAGAGATGAACTAATCATTTCTCTTTCCGGTATAAAAGAACGAAAGGACTCGGACCCGATGACTCGAGAGACGAACTTCATTACTGTTTCTGGTACAATGTTGCACATGCGCGGTCAACACAAAATGTTCAAAAAGAACGAATCGTTCATGCACGACCCATCACTAGCAATTTTTCCTGGTTTAGTGCCTGTAAAGACATTCACCTATGGCAGAGACAAAATGGCATACATAGCCAGGTTTGGTATTGCACCGTTTGTAAAAAGACAACTGATCACAAAAGATAATGATGAATTGAATGTTCGTCGTTATGTTCGACGAAAGCATGAACAAAACCACACAAAAAAAAAACTAGACCTCCACGTCAGATACTGGACAACGGATGAAACGGGATCGTACATTTGTACCCACTACTGTGTGGTTCTGAGTTCCTAGGCCATTCCACAGCTGAGGGTTTACTGGACAAATTCAAGGTAATTCAAGGCAAAAATACATTAATAGTACACAAAATATATAAATATGCACACACCATGAAATGCATAATTAAATGTATTGGAGCAGGTCGAAACTGTTTATGCTAAAATATAATTCAGTCTAGTGTGCAATAATCCCTTATCTCATTAATGTTATATAGTACAGCTCTGTTTTAGAACGCTGGGGATTATAATTTATATCAATGTGCTTTGATTAAATTCAAACTACAGAGTCGCATCATAAAATTATACCAGCAATTGTAATGTAGGAAAGTTTTTTAACTCTTTCCCCGCCAGCATTTGATACATTTGCCAAGAAGTGTAAAGCAAAGTGTAAATGCTGTACTTTTCGTAAGGGATAATGTACAGGCAGCGGGGGTTATCGCGGAAATAAACCCCGACAGTAGCTGCGTTTACATGGACCACTGTAATCCGATTAAAAATCCAATCCGCGTGAAAACGCACCATGTAAACACGTCAATTAGATTTAAAATGCCCAAGCGATTGAAATTTCAGTCGGATTGTAAGGGGTGGTTTATACCGTTTGTAATCCGCTTGATAGGACATGTAAACACTTGATCAGATTAAAAACCAAAGTAGTAAATTGTACACATGTGCAAAGACGACGCTGGCTCGTACCCAGATAGCACAATCCATCTGGCTTACGTCTATTTGACGTCTGCATTTACATCTGCAATACGTCTCAGAGACGTCTGAACGTCTGTAATACGTCTGCTAAAGATCTGGAGATCTGCTGCGTAAAAACATCTGCTAAACATCTTAGAAAGAGCAGCTTTACATCCATTCTAAATCATAAACATCTTACAGACATCTTCTAGATGTCTATATGATGTCTGACAGCAGACATCTCTGAGACGTATTGCAGATGAGCAAACCATGTATTGTAGATGTCTTGCAGATGTAAATGCAGACGTCAAATAGACGTAAACCAGATTCCTTTCGTTCTTTCATACCGGAAAGAGAAATGATTAGTGCGTCTCTCGAGTCATCGGGTCCGAGTCCTTTCGTTCTCTCATACCGGAAAGAGAAATGATTAGTTCGTCTCTCGAGTCATCGGGTCCGAGCCCTTTTGTTCTTTCATACCGGAAAGAGAAATGATTAGTGCGTCTCTCGAGTCATCGGGTCCGAGTCCTTTGTTCTTTCATACCGGAAAGAGAAATGATTAGTTCGTCTCTCGAGTCATCGGGTCCGAGTCCTTTGTTCTTTCATACCGGAAAGAGAAATGATTAGTGCGTCTCTCGAGTCATCGGGTCCGAGTCCTTTCGTTCTTTCATACCGGAAAGAGAAATGATTAGTTCGTCTCTCGAGTCATCGGGTCCGAGCCTTTTGTTCTTTCATACCGGAAAGAGAAATGATTAGTGTGTCTCTCGAGTCATCGGGTCCGAGTCCTTTCGTTCTTTCATACCGGAAAGAGAAATGATTAGTTCGTCTCTCGAGTCATCGGGTCCGAGTCCTTTCGTTCTTTCATACCGGAAAGAGAAATGATTAGTGTGTCTCTCGAGTCATCGGGTCCGANCCCAGTAGAGGCGACCGTGCGCGTACTGGACACACACGGATAGGTTGGGTCTTCCTCCCCGGTGGGGAGCGCTGCAGGTTCACCACCTGGTCTCTCGGGAGAGTGGTGGGAACTCTTGGGCACGTAGCCGGGGCGGGTCTCAAGATAACGTGAGAATCCCGGCCCGAGTTCTAGGCAATCTGTGGACACGGAGGGTGCTTGCTAGATCCCCTACCCTCTTGGAGGTGAGCGCCATGCGGAAAGCCGTCTTTATCAAGACTGATGAAAGAGCGGCAACCCGGAGTAGGCTCCGCTAAGGGGCCGACGGCTCTGCTGTCCCAGAGGCTAACCCAGCACTTGGGTCATATGAGCGGCCGTAGCGGCTACATACATTCCCAGTGTGGAGGGGGAGAGGTTACTCCCCGTCCTCTTGAGGTGTGCATATAGTGTGGGATGGCCCCTACAGAAATCATCATCAGTTTTTTCTACTTATTAGAAATAATGTTTCTATAGGCATTTGAAGTGGAGAAATGTGTATTTCTCCAAAACGCTACAAGTAAAATAAGTCCATATATGGTGTGCATATAGTGTGGGTATGGCCCCACAGAAATTCATCATCAGTTTTTTCTACTTATTAGAAATAATGTTTCTATAGGCATTTGCAATTGAAGAATGTGTATTTCTCCTAAACGCTACAGTTAAAATAAGTCCATATATGGTGTGCATATAGTGTGGGGATGGCCTCTATAGAAATCCCATCATCAGTTTTTTCTACTTATTAGAAATAATGTTTCTATAGGCTTTAAGTTGAAAAATGTGTATTTCTCCAAAATGCTACAGTAAAATAAGTCCATATATGGTGTGCATTATAGTGTGGGATGGCCCTCTATAGAAACCCACCATCAGTGTTTTTCTACTTATTAGAATATAGTTTCTATATGGCAATTTGAAGTGGAAAATGTGTATTTCGTCCAAAACGCCACAGTAAAAATAAGTCCATATATGGTGTGCATATAGAGTGGGATTAGCCCCTATAGAAACCCACCATCAGTTTTTTTCTACTTATTAGAAATAATTTCTATAGGCATTTGAAGTAGAAAACATGTAATTTCTCCAAAATGCTACAGTAAAATAAGTCCATATATGGTGTTGCATATAGTGTGGGATGGCCTCTACAGAAATCCATCATCAGTTTTTTCTACTTATTAGAAAAAAATGTTTCTATAGGCTTTCAAAGTTGAAAAATGTGTATTTCTCCAAAATGCTACAGTAAAATAAGTCCATATATGGTGTGCATTATAGTGTGGGATGGCCCCTATAGAAACCCACCATCAGTTTTTTTCTACTTATTAGAAATATAGTTTCTATATGCAATTGAAGTGGAAAAATGTGTATTTCTCCAAAACGCCACAGTAAAATAAGTCCATATATGGTGTGCATATAGAGTGGGATTGCCCCTATAGAAACCCACCATCAGTTTTTTTCTACTTATTAGAAATATAGTTTCTATAGGCATTTGAAGTAGAAAACATTGTATTTCTCCAAAATGTTAGTGAAATAAATCCATATTGTGTGCATATAGTGGGGTATGGCTCCTACTTAAACCCACCATCATATTTTTCTACTTATGAGAAATAATGTTTGTATAGTCAATTATATTGGAATAATATTTTTCAAACAAAATGCTTTCAAAAAACATACTGTAATTAAATCTGTTCAAATCCATGGGTACTGTAATTGCAAACTGCATAAACAGTTTTATTTGCAGGACAAAGGTGTAGAAGGCATTAAATAATACATATTTAAGATACAGACAGAGACATTGGTTTCACAATATAACGTTACAGCAATCATAATGCAAACATTCGGAGAAAAAAACCTGCATAAATTACGACAAAAACGAGATATTCTAAACGTAAAACAAGAAATATGTTATTGACAAGAGACGCGGATCATCTACATTTAAATAAAGCTTTACAAGCGGTGTTCCTGTAATGTACCGTAAACCACTGAATAAGCGCGCATCTGAACCTAAACGGCGGCTGGCTTGACCGTGTATTTTCAAACCGCGGCTGGCTTGACCGCAGTGTAAAACTGAGCCTGGCGCGGTGGACGCGGGTATCATTATAATATTCACAAAACGGCTACTCAAACAATGTAATAAGTACAGATGTGTTTATTTTATGTCACAGACACCATCATAATAATTTACAATTCATAAAAGCAAAATAATATTTACATATCAATGAAGCAAGGTCATTACAGCGATTTACCATGGTAAAAACAGTTAATCCTTCCAAAGCACATGTAAGTAAACGATAAATAAAATAAATGTTCGGTAGCCTACTGATGAAATTTTATGATTAGATATTTTAGCCTACAGTATGTTTGTACATCTGCAAATGTATCGTGTTTAAAAAAGGAACAGAAATTGCGGTTAAAAACTCACTTCAGGGAAACAGTTAAGACATTTTAAATGCATAGAAACGTTAATATGTTCATTTAGAGATGACAAACATATGGAAATGTGTACCGCTTTGTCAGATTTATGGCTTTTGGTTTATTTAGCAACAGCTGCTCCGTTCTGTGCGTCATACGCCTTGTCTGTACCCTGATAGCACACATACCTCGGACCCGATGACTCGAGAGACGCACTAATCATTTCTCTTTCCGGTATGAAAGAACGAAAGGGCTCGGACCCGATGACTCGAGAGACGAACTAATCATTTCTCTTTCCGGTATGAAAGAAAGAAAGGGCTCGGACCAGATGACTCGAGAGACGCACTAATCATTTCTCTTTCCGGTATGAAAGAAAGAAAGGGCTCGGACCCGATGACTGGAGAGACGCACTAATCATTTCTTGTATACATGGGATTTTAATGAAATCCACAAAAGCATGCAATTTGGCGAAAACGTTTTTCTAAATAATTCTGATTCCCCCTGCCCAAAAATGGTTAATGGTTTAATCTGAAAGTCAGACACCTAGCTCGTGAACAAAACCAATCAGAGTTGAGGCAGCAGGCAGCTCAGCTGAAGTATGCTTTGATGAAATTATAGAGCAGGAGAATGAGTGACTGAAAATGTAACGGCAAAAATCTGAAATGTCATAAAAAGGAGGAAGGTACTCAGAGAATTGCTGTATCCCAATCTATCAAGACGTTCCTTAAAAGGTAGCTCTATAATTCCTGCGATGTGAAACGGAGATGGATTTGCATTATCCAGGGGTAAAACATAATAACGCGGATGTGTAACTACATGTGTGATGCTCATGCAGTTGTCAGTGTCTGGGTCTTACTATAAAGACGTAAACTCATGAACATCTCCGATCTGCTCTGAGAGTTTACTCGCACGCATTTCACTGTTTCCTTTGAGAAAAGGCAAGCTACGCTGAAACTCAAATGTCTTTGCAACGGCCAGCCAAAATAAAACTCCGGTTAATTTGAACAAATTATGACCCACACATAAGAAAACAGTAGTACACTTGTAGCATAATCTGTATTAGTTACTATTAGTATATCATAGTGATGGTATAGTATAGTATAAGTACAACATTATACTATATACAATAGTATTCTAGAAAACATCTAGAAGAATCAAAATAGATTTTTTTTATTTAAAAATGGCTCAGCCAGCACGATTTATTTTGTGGGGCTTTTTTATAGATACATTGATACATTTAGTGGCTTAATTTAATTATATATTATGCAATACCATATTCATCAAACATTAAGACTTTAGAAACATTTAAGTGGTCTATTTATTTATTTACATTAACGCATTCTTATAAAATGTAATGTTGACTTCAGTTTTTGATAACAGACTGATTACATCTATTTTGTAATAGAATTCTCTAGCTACGGCCCTGATGTGTGACATTACTGACATTACTGTCAGTGCAAACATTAAGTACACTAGTTCAAACAATATCGTCTGGCTTCTTAAGCTTCATATATTTATTTAATGCAAATAATTTCTAAATATGTGTTTTATCATTGGAAATAGACGCATTGTTGGTCTGAGTAAAACGCAAGCTCTCTTTTGGAAAGACAAACCTCCAGTTTTTAGTGTGGGGTGGCCCAGCTTCCAGGCGGAGGAGAGCATAGCGTGCCGCACTAAGAGACAACCCACGGATCCCATCTCCCCACTCCTTCTCTGCTCTGATTGAGAGATAAAGACAGTAAAAATGATCAAATTAAACACATCTGATCAGCGTTGAAGTGCACATTCTACACTGTGATGTGTGACAGTTAAATGGATTTAAATGGGAATCACTTACCCCTGATATTCAATGTACTTGTAGATCATACCAGCAATGCCCATGGCCACAATGGCATAGTACCATGAGGAGATGAACATAAGTGATAAACACGTACTCATGCCCAGAAAAGACAGAGCCCTGCGAGAAAGAGAATCAGAGATAGACCGTCAGAAAATAATAGCTTGCTCACTAATAATATTTCACGCCCCAAAAGATGGCCTTGGTAATAATTTTTCTCATCTTTTGTTTTAAAACATACATTTCATTGATATTATTGAACACAGTCTATCGCAAAATAAACAAATTTATTAGGTAAGGGTAACTTGCACATAAACCAAGTGTAATAACGGTACAACTGTACATTCAAGTAAAGATCTAAATGCACACTTACCAGTGATAGTATTTAAACCTTGGCCTCCAGTTTGGTGTTCTTAAAAGAGTTTGTACTGCGCACGCCAAATTTACAAAAAGATAACACATCAGGAAAAACCTGTTAGGTGAACAAGCATATTTCCATTTAACTAATTTAAAGATGATACATATAATGACATTTCAGAAACCACAAACTGGATACTAAATTAAACTAATGTTTGAAATGTACTGTATACTGCAGTCAGAATGTAAAAGAGAGGAGACTGAATACAAGGTGAAGGTGGCAATAAAATTGTACCATAAAATTATTTATATACTGTAAGTAACTATCTATATTATCTATATATTATCTATGTGGTGACAACTACATTTTTAAATAATTTAAATGAGCATATCTATATCTGTTGTGTGTTAACAATGCTCACATGGAGAGAATAGGAGCAACCATATCGAGTGAAGCAATGAGGATGCCGAGTTCTGCTATGAGTCCTGTCAGTAACAGAGCCCATGTTGGCTCTCCGTTAGCTTTACCATGTCCAAACACCTGTGTTTGCAAACACGCATGTAGACACATTAGACAGGAAGCAGTCAGCTTTGAACATCACATATTTACATTTTAGGAAAAACATTTTACATATGGGCATGCAAATTCCTATATTTACAGCTTGTGACCCATACCGCTTGTGTGGTTTGACATTTCAGAAAACGATGTACATTAACCAGGAACTCAGAATACAAACATTTTCATCTCATTCAAATTCTATTTAACTAGGTCAGTGAAGGGTGTAAGGTGTAAAATGTAACTTTATATTACATACTAGCTAAATAACAAAAATGCTCCTATTTCATTTGTGTATATAAATACTGCAATTAATAAAATGAAAACAGAAAATTGTAACTAATGTAATTTAGCTATTTCGTGATTGGAGATCTGTACGACTCTTACTCTAAGGAAAGGAATGATGTTATCCTTAGCAATGGCTTGCAGAAGGCGGGGGGCTCCTGTCAGGGACTGAAGTCCTGCACCCACTGTGGAGAAGAAGGAGCCAATCACAATGACCCATGGAGAGGGCCAAGACAGTGTACCAACTACCATGTTTTTACTGACTGCTTCTCCAAATCTAAAAGATACCACAAGAACAAACAAGACTCATTATATGTTTTTTTTATTACAAAAATAAAATAATAATAAAGTGTATGTGTACTGAACTTTAGATGACATACTTATCTCTGAGCACCACACCCTCAATGCAGGCCCCAAACAAAACCACAGAGCTGAAATCTTTTACAGTAAATTAGTCAAGGATTTTTTATGGACATAGTACTGAATAAAGAATAACTTTTATGATAACTGATTTAAAAAACAACTGAAGCAATACCAATACAGGATACAGACAAGAGAGGTGGTTGTAATGGCCAGAATTGTCCCTATAGGTATAGATTTCTGGGCATCTCTTAGATCTCCAGATCTGTTCGATCCAGCCATAATGCCTGTCCCATAAACACAGAGAAATAGAATTGAATCCAAATAAAAAATAATTTATAGACTATATACAGTAGCCTGGGCACATAAATGGGTTTTCTGGGACCAAAGTGGACAGACAGGTTTTACCTGTAGCAGAAGGAAAAAATATTCCCACTAGGAGTGTAAAGGAAGTGGCAATGTCAGCAGTCACATAGAAGCCAACACTCTCCATGGAGCCATGGACATCAACAGAGGAAAGACTCGCTTTCTCTAGAATCTGTCCTTTCTCCATGTATTCCCCCCACATGTTGTCTACAATACACAAAGTACTCACGCTCAGATAGGAACTTGGACATAACCACAACTTTATATCATATCCGGAATTAACTAGGAATTTAGTATCAGCTTGTTTATGACATGCCGTAATTGACATGTTGTCCACCAGACAACTGTGTGTTTCTACCTGTGATGATGCCACTGGACAACCCAGGAATGCCATGTATCTCTGTAACATTGTTCTGCAGAAAGTATTCATCACAGTGAACTGTGCTGGAGTTTTCAGAGCTGCAGAAATTCTTCCACAGGTTGCTGGGAACAGTGTCATTACCAACAACCACTGTCTTGGCACAAACATCAAAGTGATGCCGAACCAAAGTCCGGTTTCCTAGCATGCAGACCCTAGACATACAGAATGAAAATTTATTTTAGTGATACTTATCTGTGTATAATGTATACTCATTCTGCATCTCAAGTTCACCTCAGCTCATTCACTTTTGAGCATGAATTTATAGCTTTACGTAATAGAGACATATTACAATATATGTATTATATCCTAAACTTAACACACATTCCTTTGTTATTTAGCACATTAGGAGCACATTCCTTAATTTTTTTTAAATATTACATTTATTTATTGGTCTTATGGGCGATATATATGTTTAAAAAAGGCTTACGAAAAGTCAGGAGGGTAGAAGATAGATTTTACAGCTCCGGCATAGATGGAAACGATGGAGATTATGACACAGGCCAGGAAGAGAGAGGCAAACTTGTTGACATACTTGACCCCCACAAAAACAACCACAGCCATGAGGCTCAAACAAATTGTGCCATACACCCGCATATTATTCAGCATTGCACTGCCCCCTGGGGGATGGAATATGGCAGCTTGAGGAATCAGATATTTCTGTGAATGAAAAAGTGAATTAACGATTATTGTCAGGGCTTGTTTTTGAAAGGGCCCATAGTTTAATGATCACTATAGTTGCTTCTATAAATAGACATATTATCTGCATGAATGCATCAATGTATGAAGATAAATAACAGATTGCTGACATAATGACAAATGACTGACCAGAAATATTTCAATTGCTCCCAGTATGTACATGGCAGCTGCAAAGGTTGTGCCCAAATAAAAACAAAGACCAACTGCACCACCAAACTCAGGGCCCAGAGAGCGAGATATCATGAAATACGCTCCACCAGCTGCCAATAAAAAATATAAACAATGGCAAAACAATTTCTGAAATAATAGCAGTGATCAACCTGATCATCATCAAATACAAAATCTATTTCTGCAACACATGAGTTAAGGACACTAAAAATAGAATTTGGGTGATAGATATATCTCTACAACAGTTAAAAGTATTGCATTTAAATAGCCCTAAGTAATATCAGTCAGATTAATACTATTATACTGTTGTCATAGATTTGTACAATTTTATAATGCATAAAAGAGCGAGTATGATAAGCGAGTAAGGAGTATGATAATAAAACATTTCATTACCTGGGACTACACCATTGGTGGCTATGGCACTCATCGATATTGCAGTTAACATTGTCTGTTAAAAAAAGTCAATTTGACCATTATAAAAGTTATATTGATAATAATATCCAGAAGGGGGAGAGAGAAAGAAAAGTCTGTATCTGTGTCTGTATCTGAAATGTGCAATGCTACACTAAAAAAAGACATCTAATCAATCAACACAGCTGTGACAAATCCAGCAATGTCTTCTTTCATTAATACCTGTAACTTCCTTTAATTTTAGCTTATACCTTTTTGCAGTAGATCAAATACATTAGATGGTACATGGGACAGTATAAATGTATTCTGTTTGATTTATGTAATATCAGAGGACTCGTTTATTACAAGCATTCGAAATGTAGGCTGACAACTAAATATGTCTTTAAATTGGCAATGTTAAACAGGTCAGATTAATGCAAATGTTTTATAATAAATTATGTGTTTCTGTGAACGAATAATTTATGTGAAGCGTCACATAATCAGTCTAAGACAATTCTCACATCTTAAATCTAGTTTAAAAACAAAGCTAGACATCCCAACCTGCAAAAACTCATTTTCGGGAGGGAACAGTGTAACGTTATGGCGCCCCCAACACTCACCTCATCAAACTCACCTCATATTTTACAATACTCTAACCCACCACAGACAGTCGAAAAGTGGATGTGGATTAAGCACAACTGTCATTATTTGATATAAGCATGTTCATTTTATTATAATGTAATCAACCCTATGTAGCATTTTGTCTTTTTTGGAAATCCTATCATTCCATTTCGAAGGGCTCATCCCTATGCCCCCTAAGCCCTTAGAATGGTTTACCCTCCGGAGTGAGAGCTTTGAAGGGTTAAAGGGTGTAGGGGACCAAACAACTGTTTCTTGAAGTGCCCTTCTGCGTTATCATCCCGCGCCAGGGGCCCTTTGAAGTGGCCAGTTATTAGCACTTCGCTTTGGACGACCCTTCAGTATGGCAGCCATGATTGTTGTCACTCCGAAGGGCTCTTCGGAGGGCGATATATCCCAGTTGGAACGCAGGGCCTGTCATAGCGCTGAATGACGGTAAAAAGAGAGAGCGATTGTAAACCACGCCCCCCAAAATGAATTGGTCGGTTAGCAGAAAAAGAAACCAATCAAGATACGCTCTCTGACACTCTCTTGCTACGTTTGGTCGCTCACTCTGTCAGTAAATTTAGAGCCCATATATAAATCCTAACACTGGTTTACTTAACGATTAACGGGAAATAACGATTTCCGGCATACTTAATCTGTGGAATTTAATCAGGCAGCCGCTAGAAATATGCGAGAGTTTCCCGGAAGTTCTGGGAAGGGTGGGATGTCTGCAAAACTAAAAAATATTGGCAAATTGGCCATGATCACCGTAAGATGGTTTGTTTATGAGAAGGCATCAGCAACAACTCACACACGAGCAGCACATGAGAACGATGAGAAGGGATTGGGCGACACCTGCTGTTCCCACTATCCAGGTGAGGCGCAGAAAGAGAATCACACCAAATATGTTCTGCAGACATGGCAGGTACACTCCCATCAGTGTGCCCATATTTGGAGACTAGGGAAAAAATAGTAAAAAAAAAAAAGGTGAAGAGTAATTTTTGCATTTATCGTGAAAAAAATATTTTACACATTGATAAATGACTGATGATTGGGGCACAATGGACCAAACCAGCATTCGCTAGATGTGAGTGCATACAACTTCATCAAGGTTGTCAGTATGTACAAAAAGTAATCTTATCAAAATGTTGTCATAAGCAATTAAAAAACAGCCAAATCTTTTTGAATAAAGTTAAAATACAGTTCTCCCCACTACAGAGGGTATGTGGGTTTATGAAATGGATAGATGGATACAAATACAGTGATAAAATACGACTTAATAAAAAGGTGTGACATTTCTTACTTGAGGGAGTTTTCTTGTAGATGCATCTGCACTCTCTGCCTCCTCGTGTTCTTTGACACCCTGAGTAACGTTTGTGTAACTGACCAGTCGGCTAAGGAGAGAAGAGACTTTTGGCCGGATGTCCAACTCTTCCTAAAGAAAGACATTTCAGAACATACCACACCTTTTTTATTTGAATTAGGCCTATCAGTTATGGAAATTTTGGAAAATCTGTTTTATTACTGTACATTAATACTAGGGCTGTGTATTGGCAAGTGCCTCCCGATACGATACATATCACGATAGATGGGTCACGATACAATATATTGCTATGTATTTCGATACGATACACATTTGCGATATATTGCAATAGAAAATGTAAAAAGTAGAGCTAGAAATACAACATGATATGCACCACCAGGGGTTTTCTGTAAGGATAAGTGTAAAAACATCCCTTACCTCTGCAGAGTGGTGCATGGACCTTTAGATCAGAGGTTTGGGTTCTCAAACTGTGGTTTGCGCCCCTCAATTGGGTAGCACAGGGGAATAAGGTGGCTCACGCAAGTCACTTGGATGTTGTGGTGCATTACAGTTAAAACAATGAACATGGGCAGTATAAAAACTCTGGTTCATCCGTGCTGTAAATGTGCTGGTTTCACATCCATGAAAGCACAATAAATGTCATTGTTACTTTTCTTAATAAACTTTTTGTCTAATGCACTGCAGTAGCCAAGTGACTTGTGTCATGACTTGCGAAGTCTAAAAAATATCGATAGTAGAGGTATCACTATCGATACACTATCGAAAAAAAAAAAGTTGTGATAGTTACATGTATCGATATTTTTGCACAGCCCTAATTAATAAAGTATTGATGAAGCTTTTGGAATAATATTATATTTTACATTTACAGTAAGACAATAAACAATAACTAATTGCAAAAATGCAAACCTCAAACAAGGCCAGGTTTTTGTCATAGTAGTCATTTCGTTTAGATGCTGAGTCTGAACTGCTGAGGAAGGGACTGTCTTCTTTGTGAGCTCCATGACCTACAGGGCAAAATAATTTACACATTTAATTGAAGACATATACCCTTGTCAAATACAGAGATATAAAAATATAAAGTATATATAAATAATATAAATACAGTATAATATAAATAATACACATTAAAAATGACTTAAACACACTATTCAATGCAACACGTTTGTAAACAGTGGCCATAAATCAAGCTTAACAAACATAGGTAAGGTCTTAATCATGTAAGGATTTGGTTTTAATCATGCAGTAAAACTATGATAATATACTGAGAGCACTTTCTAACGAATATCAAGTATGTTAAAATCCCTTTTCTAGTTTGAGTATTATATGGAGCTTCATATTTCTGCTTTTCTGACTCTTTCTCTCACACACTTTTTCTTTCAATCACTCTTATTTTTTAATGCAGACACTATGAACCAGAACACAATCAGTTTAATTATTCTCGTTACATCCTCTTATGTCCTCTGATTTTTTTTCTCTCTTAACAAATGTCAGTACAACATAACCAAAACAATGTTCCCTTTCTGTCGGTCTCTCGACGTTGTGTCGAACCGACAGATGGGGTTCGTCCTTGAGAACCAATCACTTCCGACTTCTTAGAAAAGGCCAATGAAAATTGGCAAATGAAATTTGCATGCCGGACTCTGCCCCCGGATATCCGGGTATAAAAGGGAGACGGCGTGCCTCATTCATTCACCTTTTGTTCTTCGGAGCCTTCGCTCATGATCAACAGACTTCGCTACAAGACTGCCGGCTCTACGACGTGGTGCAGCGGACTGTCCCTTCCTGCAGCGACTTCCCCTGGGCGTCTCGGCGGTTCCAGAAGTGTTCGAGTTTTTTTCTCTAAAAGAGCAAATTTCTCCAGCGTGGCATGTCCCGCTGTTCTCGTGGGTGTAACACACTCATCGAGGAGGGGGACGGACACGATGTCTGCTTCCAGTACGCTGGGGCAGATGTTGTGGATACGTCCCTCTCTGGGCGTTTATCACAGCCACTCTCACCCTCTACACGACGGTGTTCGGCAAATCGACGTTGCGTCACGGCAAGACCCAATGTCGAGGATAATCAGCAGCCTAAGCACTCTCAATCGACGGTGCTTTGTGCCACATCATCGTCTGGGTATTATCACAGCCGCTCTCACCCTCTACACGACGGTGTTCGGCAACTCGATGTTGCGGCAAGACCCAATGTCAAGGATAATCATCAGCCTAAGCACTCTCATTCAATGGTGCGTTGTGCTACATCTTCGCCAGACAGGTAAAACTGCAGAGCCGATCTCCTCCCCAGGGGTCCCCCCCCACGGCGAGGGATCTGTACTGCCAGCCATCGAACCACCCCCGGGAGGTCGATGAAGCAGAACGTACCCCTAGCCTCCCTGTCGGTCCCTGGGAGCCTGACAAGAGCTTCCCAAACCGTCACGGTGACTACGGGATACGGTCCGTCTCGGCTACGCGATCCAACTCCCCGGATGCCCGCCAAGTTTCGGGGCATCATCTTAACCTCAGCAGAGGCAAGGATGCCCCGTGCTTCGGGCTGAGGTCGCCACCCCTCTGGTGAGGAAGCGATCGCGCTCGTCCCTCTAGCCGAGATGTTCAACGGGCAGCCCGTACTTCATCGTCCCCAAAAGAGCGGGGGTCGCTAGATCTGCGTACCCTGAACAGGCACCTACTCTAGCTGCCATTCAGGATGCTCACGCAGAAGCGCATCCTGGCATCTGTCAGATGTCAAGATGGATTCATGGCAATCGACCTGAAGGACGCTTACTCTCATGTCTCATTCTCCCTCGTCATCGCCCGTTCCTACGGTTCGCTTTCGAGGGTCAGGCATATTAGTACAGAGTCCTCCCCTTCAGTCTGTCCCTGTCCCCACGAGTCTTCACGAAGATCGTGGAAGCCGCCCTCACTCCCCCCTGGGAGAGAGGTGTGCGGGTACTAAACTATCTCGACGACTGGCTCATTTGACACACTCGTGAGATCTGTTATGTACACACAGGGACCTAGTGCTTCGGCACCTAGATCGATTGGGACCACAGGTCAACCGAAAAGGAGCAAGCTCTCCTCTGTGCAGAGCATACTCTTTTTTGGTATGGAACTCAATTCTGCCATTACAGCGCGACTGCGCTCAGTCAGTGTTGAACTGCCTGGAATATTTCAAGCAGTCAGCGGGAGGAGGCTCCTGGGTACATGGCATCCTCGACGGTGGTGATACCCCTCAGGATGATGCACATGAGACCGCTCCAACACTGGCTACAGAGTCGAGTTCCCTGGAGAGCGTGGCACACCGGCAGCAGGCGGATGGTGATTACGCTTTTCTGCCGACGCACCCTAACCCCTTGGTCTTCAATGACCTTTTCTACGGACGGGGGTCCCTCTCGGGCAGGCGAGACGCGTCAGGGTCAACAGACGCCTCCCTGCAGGGTTGGGGTGCCGTGTGCAATGGGCACGCAGTGTCGGGGCAATGGACGGGCCCCCGCCTGCGCAGGTATATCAAATTGCCTAGAGTTGTTGGATGTGCTACCCGCACTGAAGGGGTTACAACCTCTCGTGCAGAGCAAGCACGTGCTGGTCCGGTCGGACTGCACAACTGCCGTAGCATTTTTAACCGCCAGGGTGGCGTTCGCTTATGGCAGCTAACACGACTCGCCTGACGCCTCCTCCTGTGGAGTCCGCAGGGCCACACATATCCCAGGTGACCTGAACCAGACAGCCGATGTGCTTTCTCGTCAGTTGACGCCTCGCGGAGAGTGGCGACTCCACCCCCGCGTAGCCAGCTCATTGGGGACAGTCAAGGCGGGCTCAGGTAGACCCCTTCGCCTCCCTGGACACCACCCATTGCCGCTAAGGTACTCCCTGCCTCGGCACGGAGGCTCTAGCGCACAACTGGCCGCGGGACAAGCGGAAGTACGTCTTTCCCCCAGTGAGCCTCATTGCACAGACCCTGTGCAAGGTCAGGGAAGAGGAGCATCAAGTGTAATAGTTGCGCCATACTGGCCCAACCGGACTTGGTTCTCGGAGCTAATGCTCTTGACGACAGCTCCCCCCTGGCCGATTCCCCTGACGAAGGACCTGCTTTCCCAGGGGAAGGGCACGTTATGGCATCACGGGCTAGACCTCTGGAACCTCCATGTCTGGCCCCTGGACGGAACGAGGAGATCCTGAGTGGCCTAACCCCTGCGGCGGTTAAGACCACTACTCAGGCTAGGGCCCTGGCCCCCCCCTAAGGGGGTCAGCGTACTACTAGCCTCCCTTCTTCCCCCACTGGGTGAAGAACAGGCACTCCATCCATCACTAGCAAGCACCTCCTGTGGGCGGGCTGGGCAGAGCAGCCCTGCCCCTTAGGCCGGGTATCACCTGAGTTATTCGCAACATAGCTCTAACCGGACCTAGTGCTACCAGACGTTGCAACCCCCCACCAGGGCGGTTCCGTCTGATGTATCCTCATGCTAGTTCCCACCTTGGTAACCCATGACCTCCTTAGGTGGACCTCCACCTCGCGGTTAACTCCTTCAGTCTGCACTTTCTTCCCATGAGTTCTCCCCCATCGGTGAGATCATGTTGGTATCTCCACTAGTCTCCTCCCTGTGGTAGGAAGTGGTCTCTGTAGCGCATCCCCCGTTTGAGGAAGTAGCGCTTACCCAGTGGCCTTACGGTTCCGGGCGGCTTCTCGCTGTTAGAGAACAAGGCCGCCGCCTGTGAGGCCGAAGGTAGGGGCCTTCCCACCTTTCAAGAAAGCTCTGGGACCCCCTACCTACCCACTGGTAGGATACAATTTCGCGGTAGCGTCACGGCTGACACGCCCAGGCCAGTCACCGTCGCTTCGTTGAGATTGTGACAGGGCACAGTGTTATGGCGTTTTCCATTGGAACCCCATCTGTCGGTTCGACACAACGTCGAGAGACCCGAGAGAAAAGATACCTTCTCTGTTACCGTTTGGTAACCTCGGTTCCCTGATGGAGGGAACGAGACGTTGTGTCCTCTTGCCACAACACGTGCTGTCCACTGCAGCAGTCGTGAGAGGTCTCAGGCTCCTCAGAACTAAGGTGAATGAATGAGGCACGCCGTCTCCCTTTTATACCCGGATATCCGGGGGCGGAGTCCGGCATGCAAATTTCATTCGCCAATTTTCATTGGCCTTTTCTAAGAAGTCGGAAGTGATTGGTTCTCAAGGACGAACCCCATCTGTCGGTTCGACACAACGTCTCGTTCCCTCCATCAGGGAACCGAGGTTACAAACGTAACCGAGACGTTTTGAAACCCCGCTGTAGCGAGGAAGGGGAGAGAGTGGAGAGCGTGGGGCCGGTGGCGTGAGTGATAATGAGTATCAGCTGTACGCGCACCGGTCCCGCATGCCTCACGGGGGAGCTCGGGAGCATAAGAGGACGAGCGACGGGACTGCCGACGAGAGAGGACCGGGCCCGGAAATGTTAAGTTTTGTTTATGTTCCGTGTAGGGGCTGCCGGCCTGTTTTTACTGCTGTTTATTGTTTATTTATTTTTGATTAAAGTGTTTGAATGTTCGCCGGTTCCCGCCTCCTTCCTTCCGTTTTATTGAGCTTTGCTACACCGTAAATATTTAAATTTTTTCAATTAAAGTTTGGTCCACATAGTATTTTTTGAACACACTAGTATCCATATAAATGTTTTTTGGTTTTAGTTAGTATTAACCTCATTAAGTAAACTTCATATTTATTTATTGCTCTTTAGATGGCAAGTCAGCGATTCTGAATGCATTATAGGCCAGCACTGAGGATGGGACAAATGAGATCATGAACTTTATTCTCTCTATTCGTTAGGCATTCACTTAGGAAATTCAGAAATATCTGACGATTAGTTGCAAGCTGTTGTTCCATTGCTCAATGTCCTCTTAGAGTATAATCGTCTCACAAATATATATCATGTCATTTTATAAAACAGGATAGAATCTTGTCTCAAGGCTGTGATGAGATCTTTGTTTGTATGCTATTGGTTGCACTCACCTGATTCCAGGGTTTTCATGACATTTATTGGTTGAGTTTGCATTAGTATTGCTGTAGAGCATGTTTTCTCTGTATGTAGCAAGCAGCAGCTAAGCAGTGTACAAAGTCTCTATAGGGCCACATGTGAACTTTTAGCTAGAGGTTCAATATTTCCTCACTCTTCTCTCTCCACTACTCTACTCTACTACTCCAGACACACGCACACATCACAACACACACACAACATCCGCGACACCACCCAGCAACAACACAACAGCACGACCCGCCACCACACACACACACGCCAATGTGTATCCACACTCATACATCTAGTGCATAGACTACAACTACTAAAATGCCCATGAACATTACTCATACTCTACACATACTGTACAAGCTTTATATGCCGCTATAAACAATAAACAATAAATATACAGAGTCCTTCAGGCACTGTTCCATTACAAAACCCTGCTTCACACAGTCAAATACACACATTCACACAGAGTCAATATGATATGGTGGGACTCTGCATAATCACAGTCCAAGTGGCACGTCATGGATTTTCATGTTTTGAATAAAAAACAATTCCTTTTAATTATTTAGCAGACACTGCTATCCAAAGTGGTTAAAAAATGAGAAACATCACCTACATGTCATAGTTTGCAACTGTATTTATAGTACAAATGCTGAATTTGTATAAAACTTGCAGGGTCCATAACAGTCACTAAAACAGTCCAAATATCACAAATTTCCAAATACTAAAAAATCTATACAAAAAAAGACAAATAGAAGCATTTACATGAGTGGCCTCAGACTTTTGGACCCTAGGCTATACTGTGAATTTGTTGCATTAGGTCCCAAGACCTATGAAGCTGGCTAAATGCTGCCCTCTACTGTAGCCTTACAGTAATCGTAATAATAGGCCATTTTCACAATGACATCCGTTAATTTACGCCTTTCCGCAAAGCATTGTAGGCCTATCCCTACTAGTTCCGGTTAGCCATTGCACCAGAGATTTCTCAGGAAAATGCAGGCATGTTCAACAACAACTCGGAGTGGTAAAGTTAATATTTTTCACGTTCATGTAATCATGTTCGTGTTTTTTTGGTAACTTTGTTGATAATTTCAAATAATTCTGTAAATGCTAAGCTAAAAGTAGGCCTGGGCTGTATCAATATATCTAGCACTATTTTAGCATACTTTTATATTAATGTATAACCACTCACCTTTTCAAACGCCAATGTTTACAAAATATTGAAAGATAATCAAAGCTAAACGCTTATGAAATCCCATATGCTAATGTATTCTTAAAGCAATATTTCAAAGGCAAATCAAAATTTCCCCATGTTTTACTCACCCTCAAGGCATCCTGACTGAATATGACTTTCTTCTGACTAGCTTTGTTCACAGATCTGATGTTTACTTGATTGTTTTTACTCTTTACATCTAAACCATTTCCAAAGGAATTATTTGAAAGACCCATATGCAGTAAAATGTCTTGCTGTGTGCCTGCAGGAAGGGGAAGCAAAAGCTTTATGTTGACAGGTCTGAACATGTTAACAGGACTGTGCTAAAAACTATGTAGATCAAAGCTAGAGTGCCAGCCTCACAGCTACTGTGTTTAAAGGCATGTGCTCTACAGGACAAAATGTTCATGTTTCTAGTTTCAAAAAACGCTTTACATTTCACATATTTCAAGTCTTTTGTTCACCGCTGTCCCTCTTCTCACAAAACGATCGGATTGGTAAAGCTGACCAAGTCTGTCGTGATTGGTTCCCCGCTTAGAGCGTGTGTTTGAAGATGACCCACCCACACCATATCAGCGAGCTTCCGCTTCTCAGGCTGTTGCGATTGGTCGGTCCCCCTCTCAGTGCACGTGTATTCATAAGCTTTGGCTTTTTAGCAATAAACAGTAACAATGGCGTCAACTTCACTTCATCGGTTAAAAACATTATCAGATCAGATTGATCGAAATTTAACGGAGGTCTGCTAGTGCATGTGCAAATGTCAATCTTTGTTAGAGATCGCAATTTTTTCCCTACTATGACGAGGGAAATAACACCGGACCAATTGGCGTCAGACTGGTTATATTAATTAACACTAATAACAGAAGTGTTAGTTTTGCCTTTCTACATTGGACCTAAATTGGATAATAAAACAAGCAGATTGACCAGGAGACATTTGCAAGCAGGACTTCAAAGGACATTTCATAGAAGTGTTTTAGAGGTATGCGCAGACACACACACACACACACACACACACACACAATATCAGTGAATTACACAGAACAGCTTTCACAGCCGATGTTAAAGTCGTAGAAGCTGTTATTTGACCGTTGGTTATCTTGGAATGTGTGTAGCTAAATTCTTATTACGAGCTGTAGGACTGTGATGAAAGTGAAAGTAATTAAGCGCGTAGCTCAGTTAAATGTTTACAATCTCTGATAACCAAACACTACTCCAGTGGCTCTTCCTCTTCTCTAAGGAAGGCCTTGCCCCTTTCTTGGCGTATTCCTTTGGGCGGAGGTTATTCAAAATCTCGGAGTAGTGACATCATTTACCCGGGAAGTTAAGGGCTGTAGTCCGATTCCAGCCGTTCTCTGTAGTCCTTTAAATGTGAATTCTGTTAAAGACAATATCTCGCTTGGCATTGAACTTTTCATTTTGCAGATATTATTTATGCTCTAACAGCAACATTACACACTAACTAAAGTTTGAAAATTGGCATTACGGGGAACGGCACCTTTAAGATGAAAACATCTCGGTTACGACTGTAACCTCTGTTCCCTGATGACTTTGAGTCGAGACAGAATGGGATTTGAACTTGAGAACCTATCATCTCTGGTTGTACTTTTAAAAGGCCAATGAACTTGGTGAATGGCATGGCATGCCAGTCTCCGCCCTGTGCATACAGGTATAAAAGGAAGATGGCGTGCCCATTCATTCACCTTTTGGGATGAGGAACCTGAGAGGCATCTCCCGGTCACTGCAGCGGACGGCGAAGCGTTGTGGCATGAAGAATACAACGTCTCCTTGACACAATGCAAATTGTAACCCTCCAGTGGTGTAGTAAGGCATCAGTTCAAGTTTGTCAATGATGAGAGGCTCTTACCAACTGCCATACAGGCGGTGGCCTTCCTACTCTAGAGACAAGATAGCCACCCGACACCATAGGGAACACTGGGAAATGCTACACCCTCGCCTGAGGGGGAATGTTATGGAGACCACATCCTGCCATAGGGAGGTAATACGTGGAATACCCACACGGTCACACCAGTGGGGAGATCTCATGGGAGTAGTAGTGCGGGGCCCCAACCAGGGGTGCACAGAAGCGGTGGAGTCCACCGAGGGGAGGTCACAGGTTCACCAACAGGGGAACCAAGAGTGAAGAAACGTCAGACGGGACGACCCAAGGGGGGAGTCACTACGTGTGGAGCACTAGCTCAGGTATAGGGGTTCACCTTCACCTCGCCAATTTATGTTGGGGACAGCTCTTCCCTTCTGCTGTCCTCCAGAGCAGAAAAAGAGCTGCTCAGAGTTTCTGAAGCTCGGCGTGCGGTCCAAGTAGAGGCACAGGAGCCAAGAGCCAGACATGGAGGTTCCAGAGGTCTGGCCTAGGGTGCCAGACTGTGCCCTTCCCGTGAGAAAGAAGGTCCTTCATCAGTGGAAACTAAGGTGTCCGTGCCGAGAGAGGCCTCGGTCAGAGAGTACCAAAGTGGGCAATGGGTGGTGTCCAGGGAGGCAAACGGTCCACCTGTGCCTGCCCGATCTGCTCCCAAATGAGCTGGACGGCACGGGGTGGAGTCGCCACTCTCCGCGGAGCATGACCTGTCGAGACAGCGCGTCGGCTGTCTGATTGAGGTTGCGCAGTATGTGAGTGACGCGCAGGGATTTCACCAGCTGGTGACTCGGACGAGTCTCTGTTGGAGGAACGGGCTTGATCGCATCCTTCACCAGAAGGGTGGTGACCTTGGCCCGAAGTATAGGAGCATTCTCGCCTTGAACAGAGGTAAACAGAATGCCCCGAAACCTGGGCGGGCGTCTGGCGAACTGGATCACGTAGCCGAGACAGATCATCCTCACTAGCCAACGTGACAAGCTGGGGAGCTGTAACCACGCCCCCAGACACCAGGCAGAGGGACAAGGGGAGCGATCTGCATCATCATCCCCATGGGGGGAGGTTCTGTGGCTGGCAGAACTGCCTTCTTGCCGGGGTCTTCGCTGCACGATGCACCGTTGAGTGGAGAGTGCAGAGGGCTGCGAGATCGGCATGATGCTACGTCGAGTTGAGGCTGCACTATGCTGAGAAAACACCCAGGGAGAAAAGACGCTCTTTCTGAGACAGAGTGGGCACCCGGCCCTGAAAAGGGCCCGACATGAGATGGGATGGGGCAGGAACTGTCCCGGTGAGACTCAACAGCAGTGTTGTGGCTGGAGTCATGCCCCGATGTCCTGGGTCTCCCTGAGCTGTCCCTGTAAGGGCCGCTTCACAGATGTCTTCCTGGGCGGCTGCTGACAGGGATTCGATGCTCTCCTCCGCGATGCTCTCCATCCTCGGGGGCCATCTGAGGAGGGGGCATTGAAGTCGTGGTGGGAGGGGCGGGACTGCTGGGGAGCAGATGCCGTCCGGGACCTCGATGACCTGAAGGCGGCCGGGTCGCAGCGAGGCAAGATGTGCTTAATGGTCTCCGTCTGCTTCTTCACCGCCGAGAACTGTTGTGAAAGATCCTCGACAGTGTCAACAAACAGCCCACCTTGCGCGATGCGTGCATCGAGAAAGCGTACCTTCTCGGCATCTCACATCTGTGCAAGGTTAAGCCATAGGTGTCTCTCCTGGACCACCAGAGTGGACATCGTACGACCCAGCACACAGTTCCTGCATGACAGCTGGGCCGTGTCTTCCCTCGTCCAACTGTTTCAAAGCCTTGGCTTGGTGGACCTGCAGGATAGCCATGGTGTGAAGAGCGTAGGCAGCTTGACCCACAGCAGAAAGAAAGAAAGAAAGAAAGAAAGAAAGAAAGAAAGAAAGAAAGAAAGAAAGAAAGAAAAGTGTCGAAGAAAACTTACATGCCTTGGAAGGGAGCCTTGGTCGACCCCTCCAGGTGGCGGCGGTCTGCGGGCACAGATGTACCACGATCGCACGGTCGATTTGGGGTACGTGGACGTATCCCTAAGCTGCCCCCATGTCAAGGGAAGTTAGGGCGATGGAGCTCGTTTGACGTGAACGCTCCGAGAAGGGGCGTTCCAGGTCTTGGTGAGCTCCTCATGCACCTCTGGGAAAAAAGGTACCGGGGCGGAACGTGGTTTGGCACCACACTCCGTATCCAGGTACCAGGAGTCAAGCCGCGAGTGTTGTGAGGAAAGCGGTGCGGCGCACTGCAGCCCAGGCAAGAATGGCCGAAACAGGCAGCTCCAGGGAGTCTTCAGCGTCCGATGCCAGCAAGTCGCCATCTGATGCTGCGATAGAAATCTCATCCTCATCACGCACCTGCATGAGTCCGCTATGGGTCGGTCAACTGCCGCCCATCAGAGACAAGTTTGGCGAGCGTGGCGGGGCATGGATGACGGCAGGTTAACGTCCATGGGAGTCCCCACATCACCATCGCCGCTGCGGACGGCTTGGCAGCCACCGCGGAACGGGAAGCAGATGATGTCGTGGCTGCATCCAAAGAGAACACAGCCACCCGTGACCGCAACATCTTGATCGACATATGCTCACAGTTCAGGCATGCCGTTTCAATGAACGCTACTTCAACATGCTGGCAGCCCAAGCGTGTGATGCAGGTATCGTGCCCGTTGGGTTCGAGGACGAGACGGCTGTATCCAAGGTTTCAGCGTCGAGACATGTCTGGCGACACGTGCACGCTGTTAGAGGTTTGCTCTTTTAGACACCCAGGTCCGCTACCAGGGGAAGTCGCACAAAAGAGGACGAGTCTGCTGCTCTGTTTAAAATAAAAAGTACCATAGAAGGAAGACGAAAGCACATTTGGTAGCCAGCTGTAGTTTAGTTTAAACATCTGCAGATTTTTGATGAGATGACAGCCCAAAGGTAGACCAACTTTAGTGAATGTACTAAATAAACTGACTTTACCTCCAAAGTTGAACACAGTAAATATGTTCCTACACACAGGATGGTTTCAGTTGAACTAAGCAGTGGATATCATTTGCACGGTCTGGTGCCTTGCATGTTCATTCATATTCATACGTGTGTTTGTTTTTTGCATGCATATGAATTTGCTATTTTTAAACAAGAACATTCATAACATCTAAAAAACAGTTTGTGAGGGAAAATGCTAAAGCTGATTAACCACAGAAAAAGTACTACCTAAGGAGCTTATGTGTGAAATTGGCCAAACATCCCATTTATTGGACATTTAAAGTCTTCTTTATGAGTGAAGTCATGCTGTTTAGGCCGATTAAGCTCAATATTTTCTTTGGAAATGTATTGTGTTATGGTGGCATACCTGGTTAATTGACATTATCGTCATAATAATATCCGGTGTGGGTACATTCCAAACAACATGTCCGTGTGAGTGTGTGTCCCTGCTTGTGATATTTAATATTAAGTGTTTAAAAAAGGAAGATTAAAGGAACAATTCACCCAAAAATAACAAATCGGTCATTATTTACTCGCCCTCGAGTTGTTCCAAATCTGTATCTGATGAACACAGAGAAAGATATTTGGAAGAATGCTTGTAACCAAACAGTTTTTGGCCACCAGCTAGAGAATGACATTTCATTTTAGCCATGTCATGTTTGATTATATGGACCTAGAACTTGTGATTTGCATACTCAATAAAATACCACAGCAACATTATTGCAGAAAGTTCTTTATAAGATACTAGAAACAGCTGCTTTGACCCCTAACTAGCAAATATTGTTGAAAATTGACAGTGTCATTTAGACAACCAAGATTTTTACATGATTTTTTCTGTATTTACTTTACAGGTGACAGGGATAGTTTGCACAATGGCCCATCACTGGTAAAATCATTTGTGCATTAGAAAAGTACAGTTGAATAATTATGTGGAATTCTGCCCTGCTGGGAGAGCTGAATATACACAGACTTTGATGTAGAGCCAGAGGGAGAAGAAGCTGTGTACTGTACAACTGATAATTACAAATCAAAACAACAAGAATTATTATATGTATATTCAAAATAATTATATTCTAAAGAATTGTATAAACAAGAAGGCCTATATTTGTTTTAGA
This sequence comes from Triplophysa rosa, assembly GCF_024868665.1. NCBI lineage: Eukaryota > Metazoa > Chordata > Actinopteri > Cypriniformes > Nemacheilidae > Triplophysa > Triplophysa rosa. The sequence goes on from NC_079890.1 coordinate 20,250,319, forward strand.
AACCTTGATACTTTAAGGAACTCCTAAAATAATATTTACAATCTTCTTGGTTATTTCTTGTACCAGGCATTTTTTGCCCTTCTTGCCCTTTTTGCCAATATTCTGCTCTTGAGCTTTCGATAGTCTCTTGAATCAGGTCCAGAAAGGATCAATGACCGCCTTTATGCCTTTTTATTAACTCTGTTCCTGATCTTGAATTGAGTCCACCAGACTATTTTGTATGAGATTAATAAAGAGATAAGTCAATATAAGGTAGGCATAGAGATATCTGTCAACAAAAACTAATACAAGCTGCCTCACTGGAGGAGGATCTGCTGTACGTGAGGACATGAGCAGACGTTCTTGGTGTAAAGGGCTCTCAAAGTCAAAGTAGCAGTGTTTTTTTTTCTGTGTCAGATATTACTACCTCCTTAGGAAGCGGTTAAAGGGGTCATATGGCGTGAACACGTGTTTTGGTGTGTTATAAGTTGCCCATGCATGTATTAGGAACATAAAATTGCAAAAATTTAACTGTCGGAACAAAAGATCCATTCTATCTAAAAGTGAATGCTCACCCAGACCTGCATGAAACGCCTCATGTAACCACACCCCCAAAAATCCACGTCAGTTCGTGGTGTGATTTCACTAAGACCGCCCAAATGTATACGCAAGTAAGGTGGCCGTACCTGTCAGTACAATTGCTTTGGAACCTGATGTTCCAAATATGGTAAGAGGCGTTACATTTCTGTCACACGCTTGCAGTATTCGACCAATCACTACGCACTGGTTAACTGGCCAATCATAGCACACCTCGCTTTTCAGAGCGATGAGCTTTGTTAAAAATCCACGTGTTTCAGAGAGGAGGGGCAAAGAGGAGATACAAACATGCACGGTATGTGGAAAATACAGCATTTTTGAACCTTAAATCAAGTATACTTTCCCGTGGCTCAGTGCTTAGAGCATGGCACTAGCAATGCAAAGGTCATGGGTTGGATCCCAGGGGATTGCACATAGTCAGAAACAAATGAATAATACAATGCAATGTAAGTCGCTTTGGATAAAAGTGTCTGCCATATGCGTAAATGTAAATGTATACACATTGCATTACATCTAAAACAAACAATAATATTTGTTTTAGTCGTGTCATATGACCCCTTTAAAGTAGAACACAACAGCTGTGTTTTGCCTATATAAAACAATAAAAAAACTGTTCTAGTCTCCTGTAGAAAATGTTTTGTCAGAACCAGCTGGCAAAACATTTCTTTTTTCTCCATACATTGCTAGTTAACCTCCAAAACATTATTTACAACAAAAGTGTACCACCACTTCTTGTTGAAGGTAGGTCACGTGGTTTAAGAGTTTGATTCAATTCAATTCAATTCAATTTTATTTATGTAGCGCTTTTCACAATGTGCATTGTTCCAAAGCAGCTTTACAGGAGCAAATAAGAAAAACACAGAAAGGTAAAACACAGCACAGTGCATGGTGTTTATAGACCAAGCAAGATCATTATAATATCTAATAAATAAATGAATAAATAAATGCAGTCTCCCGGTGAGCAAGCCAACACTGCACTGCTCTGCTGTGGCGAGGAACCCAAACTCCAATGCTGAATAATGGAGAAAAAAAGTTTGATGCAGTCTGGTGGTTTTACCATTAAAGGCCTGTTTTAGCACAATGACAGCTGTGTGCAGTTCTGCACCACACAGTACAGAGCTAACATGCTAGAAAACAAAGTTAGCAGTGTGAACACCCTCCATCTGCTCAGCCCCTCCTAATGTTAAACTATCCACCAGTACAACCGCCACACCGAACCAGTCTTCTGTATCACATAGAAAATTGAGCCAATGCAACACATACAGAGAGCTTCTGCCACACGGACACATTAAGGGCCAATAATATACATATATGTCTGTTTCTACTGCTGAACACAATAAACTGAAAATAGGATTATGTTGTATTTCTTAGCATTTCAGCCCATCTGTTTAATACTGAGAAATGCTTTGCATGAGAAATGCTTTGGGGTGAAGGTCAGTTTATGTGTATATACAGTACAGTAGCATATTTGTGTTCTCCTATCAAAGGGTCTTTTCGGGTTCTGTCTTTCTAATGGATGTCTCTCTTACTCTTCAAATTTTTGCTGACAGTTTGTAAGTATAGTGTAATGTGATAAATGCAATAATATATAGATTTTGGATTTCTTGGTAATATCTGATTTATTATGTTTATATGGTTAATTATCACTTTAAACAAGCCGAGTAAGTTTAATTTATGTAACCATATAGTTCTAATTAATTCAAAATTAAATAATATTGTACGAGCCTCTTGGCAAAACATGACCTAACCCGACTACTGACAGTCAATCTTGCATTTAGAAACGTAAACTCTCACTATAGAACTAGAGTGTTTATTCTGTTAAATGGATACTTCACCCAAAAATGAAAATTCTGTCATCATTTACTCACCTTCGAGTTGTTCCAAATCTGTATGAATGTCTTTGTTATATTTGGAATATATTTGGAAGAATGCTTATAACCAGACAGATTTTGCCCCACATTGACTCCCATATAGGAAAAATTACTATATCATTTTTTTTCTTCTGTTGAACACAAAAGAAAACATTTTGAAGAATGTAGCAGCAAACAGTTCTGGGGCAATTATAACTATCATTGTATTTTTTCCTATGGTAGTCAAAGGGGGGGCAAAATCTGTCTGGTTATAAGTATTCTTCCAAATATATTTCTCTGTGTTCATCAGAACAAAGAATTGTATACAGATTTGGAACAACTCGAGGGTGAGTAAATGATGACAGAATTTTATATATCACATCTCAAAGTATACATAACACACAAAGAACAGGACAGCTGCATGATGGTCTCTCCATATGCCACTCACAGCTACATTAACAGATGCTGATATCTTTAATCATCCCTTTAGAGCTTCCCACATCTTCATCTTATTCATTTCTCTCTGCCTCCCTCACTATATTTCTCTTTTAAAATGTAGAAGGGACAGAAAGGAACAAGATGGAGGAAAGAAATGCTAGTCAAGACTTTGGCTGCTGGGTGAAGGACAGTCTTGGCACAAAGAAAGAGCTCCAGCTTTTGTCTCTATGAATACTTGAGGTCTGTCTCATTATTGCAGAACCCCCCCAGTCCCGCCTCTGCTTTGGCCCTTGATTGTTTTCCATTGTCACCACAGTGGCGTCTGGCATGTCAGCACTATGCCAAGAGTCCTGGCTTTAGTTACCCTTAAATCCCTCCCCTTACTTCAAATAAACTACCATTTTACAAAGATACAACTTTGCTAATGTGACCAAGCCTTCTCAGAACCTTCTCTGAAAACAGAAGTAGTCATTGGATGCTGTGACGTTGATTGAACAATTGCAATGGTTACCATACTGCTGATGGTTCGAGGATGTCTGGTATTGTCAGTAATACCAGGGTTAAATCTATCAAACTTTATAAACTTTCAAACTCTGCTCTTAACGTAATAAACCCAGCAGAAGAGTTTTCAAAAAGTGACGAATAAAAAAACTTACCATCCGAACTGACTGTGTCTCCATGTCCCGGGTATCCTCCCTGTCCTGTGTCTCTGTAATCCACCCAGTTTATTCCCTCCAGACTGTCATAGTTGGACGGTGAGTTATCCTGCACTGGTACCACAGTAAAATGTGGCATGTTTTCATTCGTTTAGTTTGAGTATTTTGCCTTTTTGTATACTCTTTCTCTTCTTTTGGCAGATAGCACGTTCCCAGCTGAACTCTCCCTCAAATCTCCAACACATTCCTCTAGTCTTCCCTCACTTCCTCTCAAGCCATTAGCATAGTGCCCACCCTCTTCTCTCGGTCCCTCCTCCTGCTTGGACAAATCGAGTGGGTCTGACACTTTGGCCTGTCTCACTCTTTCCCCTGCTCTTTCAGCGGTGCCTCACTTTTCTCTTCATGCTGCTAACTCATGTTTCCGGGCTTCAATCACAGTCCTGATGAGTTAAAAGGCTAACATGGGTGATGGTTAGCTTCATCTCTCCACTGTTAAAACCCAGACAAATCATAGTATTTCTTCAAAAAACTGCTTTGTTTTTTATTACGGAATTGGGAAATCTGTTATTTAAGGGAATATAATGTGAAAAATCTAAAGAGTGTTCTGTTTTACAGGGGAAATACTTGGATACATGTGTATGTTGTCTGCATTTCAAAAGGAAATGGCAAACGCATTGGCATGACATCAGTGTACTGCAGCCAGTTCCAACAAGTTAATAGGTAACACATATCACACACGCTCACAAAATAGTAGTTTTGACACAGAAAAAAATACAAAAGCTTTCAATTGCAACTATATACTGGGAATGACCTAAATACTTTTTAAATGTACAGTGTAATAGAAGTAAAGCAAGTTTAGTAAAGAATACTGTTCATCATACTGGCTTTAGCTAAATCTGGAAATTCTGCTCAGATGGTTGGAAAAATAATGTCATGCCCTTTCATGTCTTGGCATCTCTTTTAAGGCGTTGCATGTCTCTACCAAAAGCATTAATTATTCCCCCAAGACTGGACTCCAGAACTCTATATTAATCTAACATCTGGGCACACTTTTTGATGTACAGGATTCTTTACATTAAGTGAGTTGGAATCTCTCATAGGGTGTATATTGTGTCTGTCAGTTTAAACATTTCCTTTCAAGGAACAAGGAAAAGATCTGTGATCCTTGAAGCAGTCTATAATTAAGACTTCTATTTTAGGTTGCCTGAGGTCAGATCTGCCTTCTTGCCATAAAACAAGCTAAATACAAAGCTTTTCGCACCAATGATGTTAGGATTAGTGGTAGGGTTCGGGGCGGAGCTTCATTATTGCATTTTTCTAATAATTATACGTTTTGTGTAAGTACAGTATGTGAATGTATGTTTTTGAACGATTCACACCATATGAATTCATACGAATTGGCCACTTCATAAAATAGTTACTTTCAGATCAATTCCTGTCAGATCATATCGGTATTCTGATCAAACTGTTTCCCTGTGGGTGCCATTGGCTTGTTCACCCAATTGGCTTGTTCACGGCACGCATACATGCACACACCAGAAAGTCTAACAATGGTGAATTTCACACACACGTCTGAAAGCTGTATAGGCCAAATGTGTTTATTCCCACTTGTTTTTGACTTGTGGACAATTTCCCGGACAAGGATTATCTTAAAACAGGACTAGGCCTTAGTTAAATTAGGATTATTAAATTGTTTTAAAAGCATACTTTACAAAAAAATAGAGACAAAACAATCACAGTGATATATTTTAAGATGTCAGTGCAATTTGTTTTCGATCAAAGCATCTCTAACATTTAAGTAAGTCTGAGACTAGGCTTAAGCCCTGACCGGGAAACCGCCCCATAGAGTCTGGGAAGAGACTGGCAGGGTTGCGATATTTGATGAGACTACATAGACTTCACAAGAGAATAGATAGCACATTGGAATTTCATAGGCCCAGGAGAATAGATAAAACGTATAGATACATGAGAGGATCAGCAATTTATCAATTTAGTGGCATCTAGGTTGCAAGATGAGGTTGCAAATTGCAACCAACGGCTCACTCCACTGCTACCTTTCGAAGCACTACCGTGGCTGACCCAGAACTAAGATGTCGTCAGGTTTTCGCTTCTTTGCAGAACGAGATAACATATTTACGAAGAGCAATATGTCCATTTAGGAACATACTGTTGTAGAAATAACATGATGAATTCCAAGTAAGGGGACCCGTTGAGAAATAGCTCATTCCAAGGTAAAAGAAATGCTTCATTATTTAAGGTCTTCATACACCTCTGAAGGCATATGTGTATTATATTGCGTTTCTGTCAATAGATCCTCTAAAAAATTACACATTGGACCTTTAACTTCTGCATGCTTTTTCTATGAATATTTTGTATATTTGAAGAAAAAACATATGTATGTGTAGCGAGGAAGGTGGGGCGAGAGCCGTGGGGCGGGTAAGGCGGGAACCGGCGAACATTAACAAACTTTAATTCAAAAATAAACAAACAATAATCCAAGAATAAAAGACCGGCAGCCACCTCACGGTCGACTGCCGGCCACACAAACATAAACAAACTTAACAGTTTCCGGGCCCGGGTCCTCTCTCTCGATGGTCCGGTCGCTCGTCCTCTTATGCTCCCGAGCTCCCCCATGAGGCATGCGGGGACCGGCGGTCGCACAGCTGACACTCATTGCCACTTATGCCGCCGGCCCAGCCTTACCCGCCCCACGGCTCTCGCCCCGCCTTCCTCGCTACAGTATGCTCCTATTTTTATACAGTAGCTGTTTAATTTTAAATTAAAGGGGTCATATGGCGCGAATATGTGTTTTTCTGTGTCTTTGGTGTGTTATAAGTTGCCCATGCATGTATTAGACACGTAAAATTGCAAAAATTAAAGTGTCGGAACAAAAGATGCATTCTATCTAAAAGTGAATGCTCGCCCAAGACCTGCCTGAAACGCCTCGTGTAACCACACCCCAACAAATCTACGTCAGTTCGTGGTATGATTTGACTAAGACCGCCCAAATGTATACGCAAGTAAGGTGGGCGTACCAGTCAGTTCAATTGCTTTGGAACCTCATGTTCCCTTTCTGTCGGTCTCTCGATGTTGTTTCAAGACAGAATGGGGTTTGAACTTGGGAACTGTGACGAGGGAGGTGGGACAAGAGCCGTGAGGGAATGACGCAAGGCCGGTGGCGCGAGTGATAATGAGTGTCAGCTGTGCGTTACACCGGTCTCACATCTCTCACGGAGGAGCTCCGGAAGCATAAGAGGAGGAGCGACAGGAAGGTATGACCAGAGAGGACCAGGCCTGGACATTGTATGTGTTTTAGTTATGTTTGTGTAGCCGGCAGTCAACCGTGAGGTGGCTGCCGGCCTTTTACTTTGGTTTATGCTTTGTTTATGTTATTAAAGTTTTGGTTATCGTTCACTGGTTCCTGCCTCCTTCCTTCCTTACTTTGAACGTGTTACAGGAACCTATCATCTAGGGCTGTCACGATAAACCGACGATAAATATCACGTGACTTATGCACGGATGCAGCAGGAAAATGCTGCTGCATCCGAAAGCCTGAGGGCGCTCTCGTGTGGAAACTCCAAATACGCACTTTCAGAAGAAGACCATAACACGTTCAAGGCCCTGTTCCAAATGGCGCACTCCGGTCTTGTGGACCTCCTCCGCGTCCACACTTGATGATGTCAGGAAGTGGAGACCTATAGGGCACTAGGCACGAGTCCACAAGGGTACATAGGAGTGCATTTTGGGACAGACTTGAGGACATCATGCCGGAAAGAGCAAGCGGTGCTTTCTAATCACTCTCGCGGTACTTTGTTGTCATTCGCTGATCAGTCTGCGCAGCACCGCGTGAAGTCGACCACTTGTTGTCCCATTGTTGTTATTTGGGACTGGAGCTGCCGGTTTTTATTGTTCTGTATTTCATATGTTTGTATTTCATATGTTGATATGCAATATGCAATAGATACTTATGTTTGTAATGCATTCATTTGTCATGACGTCATGAATGTATATTTATTAATTTGTTTACACTATACTTAATGTGCATAGTGTGTTCTTAATATGCATATATGTTGTTATTTAATATTTCTCTATAATACAGAAGCTGTGTTGTTCAGCTTTACAGAACCCAGAGACAACTAGATATAAATCTACAACTAAACATGGCTTATTACCTTAAGTAAGAAAATGCACTGCATTAAAATATTTTATTCTTGAATAGCTGGCTTAATAGAAAATAAATAAGAAATAATATGAATAAGTAACTAATTAATAAATTAATTTTGAATTTTATTAAAAACATACATTTACAAATGTATCCGTCATGTTTACGTATAGTTCTGCCATCCACGACACTCCTCCCATCCATTCTGTGATTGGGCGCTCGCAAGGATGCAAGCTCTCCCCGACGCAGAGCATCTCTTATCTCGGTATGGAACTAGACTCTGTTACAATGATGGAGCGTCTTACTACCGAACGCGCACAGTCGGTACTGAGCTGCCTGACACTGTTCAGGCGGCAGTCAGCGGTCCCCCTGAAACTATTTCAGAGGCTCCTGGGACACATGGCATACTCGGCAGCGGTTATCCCGCTCGGGTTGATCCACGTGCGACCGCTTCAGCACTGGCTACACAGTCGGGTTCCCTGGAGAGCGTGGCACACCGGCACCAGGCGTATTCCCATCGCGCCTCACTGCCGTTGCACCCTAACCCCTTGGTCGTCCATGACCTTTCTTCGGACAGGAGTTCCGCTTGGGGAGGTCTCGAGACGCATCGTGGTTACGACGGACGCCTCCCTGCACGGTTGGGGTGCTGTGTGCAACGGGCATGCAGTGTCGGGTCGTTGGACGGGCCCCGCCTGCATTGGCACATCAACTGCCTAGAGTTGTTGGCTGCTTGCTTGCTCTGAAGAGGTTCCAGCCCCTCATTCAGAACAAGCATGTGCTGGTTCGTTCAGACAGCACGAGTTCCGTAGCGTACATCAATCACCAAGGTGGCATTCGCTCACGGCAGATGTCACAACTCGTCCGACGCCTCCTCCTGTGGAGTCAGCAGGTGGTAAAGTACCTGCGAGCCACACACATCCCGGGCGACCTGAACCAGACAGCCGACATGCTCTCTCGTCGGGTTACGCTTCGCGGAGAGTGGCGAATCCACCCCCGCGCAGTCCAGCTAATTTGGGATCTGTTCGGGCAGGCACAGGTGGACCTGTTCGCCTCCCTGGACACCACTCATTGCCCGTACTTTGGTACTCCCTGACCGAGGCCCCCCTCGGCACGGCTGCCATAGCACACAGCTGGCCGCGGGACAAAGGGAAGTACGCCTTCCCCCCAGTGGCGGTTTTAAAAAATTTTAGATTTTTTTTTTTTCTCGGATGGGTGGGGTGGGCGGGGCGCCCAGAGGGGGTCTCGCCCAGAGAGTAATTCAATGTAGAACCGCCACTGCTTCCCCCAGTGAGCCTCATTGCACAGGTCCTGTGCATGGTCAGGGAAGAGGAGCATCAAGTGCTGTTAGTTGCGCCTTACTGGCCCAACCAGACTTGGTTCTCAGACCTAGTGGCTCTGACGACAACTCCCCCTGGCCGGTTCCCCTGACGAAGGACCTTCTCTCTCAGGGGAAAGGCACGGTATGGCACCCGAGACCAGACCTCTGGAACCTCCACATCTGGCTCCTGGACAGGATGAGGAGATCCTCATGCCATTTGCCAATTCCATTGGCCTTTTAAAAGTCAAATCAGAGATGATAGGTTCTCAAGTTCAAACCCCATTTTGTCTCGACACAACGTGTCCAAATATGGTAAGAGGCGTTACATTTCCGTCACACGCTTGCAGTATTCAATCAATCACTACGCACTGGTTAACTGGCCAATCATAGCACACCTCGCTTTTCAGAGCAATGAGCTTTGTAAAAAATCTGCGCGTTTCAGAGAGGCGGGGCAAAGAGGAGATACAAACATGTACATTATGTGGAAAATACAACGTTTTTGAACCTTAAACCGTGTATACACATTGCATTACATCTAAAACAAACCATAATATTCATTTTAGCCGCGTCATATCACACCTTTAAGGGGAGGTTTCCTGCACGGGCTAGATTAGGCCAGGACTAGGCCTTAGGTTAATTATTACGTTTAATAATTAAACACATCATTAAACGTAATACAAAAAAACTTTACTTGCATTTTGAGACATTTGAACAATGACACTGATGTAGGATTAGTCTAGGATTAGTTTTAAGCCATGTACGGGAAACCAGCCCTAAAAGTTTAGTGTTGTTTTGTACCATACACCTCAAATTTTGATGGCAGATGTTGTATAAATGTGCTCCTGACCATCACTTTTGGCCACTACTGTATATAGTAAAACAAAAGATAAGGCCATGTAGCACTACTAATTGGATGTTCAATGGTATGTTCTTCATATTTTAAAACGTTTTCAAAGTCTTTTAACCAGCCTTATTTTTTCCACATCCAAACAGAAAAATCAACCAATAACTCATGTGTCTCTGGCGCCCTCTAAGGCTGAGGTTTATCAATGCTCTACTCAAAAGTCTGGCATGCAGAACATATGCTTTGCCTCAAGCCATAAATAAAGCTCCTACTAACAGAAGGTATGTTTATACATTATAAAATGTTAAACAAACAAACAACAAAAAAAGAATACAACTATGTACCTGATAAACAAAAATGTTTTTACAATGTTTCTATACTTTTTACACTAGAGTTAATGTAATAAAATTAACATGCCACTTTAGACAAGTTCCAGTGTCTTGCTGGCTTCATGTTGTACATTTTTTACCTTGCATTTGAAATGTAGGTTAATGAAACGTCTTGGTTACGGATGTAACCTCGGTTCCCTTTCTGTCGGTCTCTTCGACGTTGTGTCGAACCGACAGAATGGGGTTGTCTTGAGAACCTATCATCTTCTGAGTATATTGAAAAGGCCAATGAAAATTGGCGAATGAAATTTGCATGCCGGGCTCCTCCCCGGATGTCCGGGTATAAGAGGGAAGCCGGCGTGCTCATTCATTCACCTTTTGTCTGAGGAGCCTAAAGCATCCTCCCCCGACCGCTGGGGTGGGCGGCCAGTGTTGTGGCATGAGGGACACAACGTCTCGTTCCCTCCATCAGGGAACCGAGGTTACATCCGTAACCAAGACGTTCCCTTTCTGTCGGTCTCTCGACGTTGTGTCGAACCGACAGAATGGGGTTCCTATGGAAAACGCCACAGCACTGAGCCGCGTCACAATCTCTGCGGAGCGACGTTGACTGGCCTGGGCGAGTCAGACGAACACGCTAGCGCGAAATTATGACCTTCCAGTGGAGAGGAAGGGGGACCCAGAGCTTTCCACAAAAAGTTGGGAAGCCCCCTAACGCCGGCCGTCACGGGCGGAGGCCTAATTCTCTAAATGGCGAGAAGCCGCCCGGCACCGTACGGGCCACTGGGTAAGCATTATTCCCCCTGGGGGAAAAACGCTGCAGAGGCCACTACCTACCGTAGGGAGGAATTAGTGGAGACACCACATGGTCTCACCATCAGGGGAGAACTCATGGGAGGAATGTGCGGACTGCAGGAGTTAACCGCAAGGTGGGAGTCCACCTGGGGAGGTCATGGGTTGCCAAGGTGGGAACCATTCATGAGGATACATCAGACGGAACAGCCCACGGAGGGGGGGTTACCACGTCTGGAGCACTAGGTCCGGTTAGAGCTATGTGGGAGATAACTCAACTGTTCCCCGGCCTAAGGGGGCAGGGCTGCTCTGCCCAGCCTGTCCCCTGGAAGGGTGCTTAGTGATGGATGGAATGCCTGTTCTTTACCCGAGGGGAAAGAAGTGAGGCGGGATCGCCACTGCTCCCCCCGGAGGGGGAAGGGCTTCCGCAGGCGTACGCCCTACCGGCTGCCGGTCCCACACCTTGCCAGGATGCGGGCTGACACCGGTTCCGCGCGTAGGTATTAGAACCTCACGGAGTTGTTGGGCATAGCCCAACCCGCAGCTCTGCAGATGTCTGCCAGAGAGGCGCCCTGAGCCAGTGCCCATGAGGGGTGTGCCTCACTCCCAACGGGCAGGGGCGAATAGAGATCGGTATGCCCTAACGAGGGCATCCACGATCCAGTGCGCCAGCCTCTGTTTGGAGACAGCCCTCCCTTCTGCTGACCTCCGAAACAGACAAAGAGCTGCTCAGAGCTTCTGGGCTCTGCGTGCGGTCCAAGTAGAGGCGCCGTGCGCGTACTGGACACAACACGGATAGGTTGGGTCTTCCTCCCCGGTGGGGAGCGCCTGCAGGTTCACCACCTGGTCTCTCGGGAGAGTGGTGGGAACCTTGGGCACGTAGCCGGGGCGGGGTCTCAAGATAACGTGAGAATCCCGGCCCCGAGTTCTAGGCAATCTGTGGACACGGAGGGTGCTTGTAGATCCCCTACCCTCTTGGAGGTGAGCGCCATGCGGAAAGCCGTCTTTATCAAGACTGAGAAAGAGCGGCAACCCCGAGAGGCTCGAAGGGGGCGGGGCCTCTTGAGGCCCGCCACCTAGGTCGCAAGAGGGTACGGAGCGCGGATAAGGTGGTCACCCTCTCGCGCCCCTTAGGAACCTAATGACCAGGTCGTGCTGTCCCAGAGGCTACCCAGCACTTGGGTCATGATGAGCGGCCGTAGCGGCTACATACATTCCCAGTGTGGAGGGGGAGAGGTTACTCCCCCGTCTCTCTTGAGGACGGGACAGCTCGTACCCGACCGAGCAACTCCGCGGGTCTTCTCGCCGAGAAGAGCACCAGGACGAGAAGAGGCGCCACCTATGGGCGTATAGCCGCCCAGTGGCCGAAGCCCTAGCCTGAGTGACGTCCCAACCAGACCGGGGGTGGGTCACTCAGGATCTCCTCGTCCCGTCCAGACATGGAGACCAGGTTTTGCCTGGGATGCCGTAACGTGCCCCTTCCCCTGGGGAAGCTGTCCGCCAGGGGGAGCGGCCAGGGGGGAGTTGTTGTCAGAGCCTCAGCTCCGAGAACCAAGTCCTGGTTAGGCCAAAGGGGCGTAACTAGTACCACTTGATGCTCCTCTTCCCTGGCCTTGCACAGGACCTGTGCAATGAGGCTCACTGGGGGGAAGCGTACTTCCGTTTGTCCCGCGGCCAGCTGTGCGCAAGGGCATCAGTGGTTGTTACCTCGGGTTACAAGGGTTACCTCGGACAGGGAGTACCAAAGCGGACAATGGGTGGAGTCCGGGGAGGCAACAGGACCACTTGTGCCTGGCCGAACCTCTCCCAAATGAGCTGGCTGCGCGGGGATGGAGTCGCCACTCCCCACAAGGCGTCAACTGACGAGAGAGCGCATCGGCTGTCTGGATCAGGACGCCTGGGATGTGTGTGGCTCGCAGGGAACTGATCACCTGCTGACTCCAGAGGAGGAGGCGTCGGGCGAGTCATGTTTAGCTGCTGTGAACGAACCCAATGATATACGCCACAGCAGCTGTGCTGTCCGACCAGACCAGCACGTGCCTGCCCTGCACGAGAGGTAGTAGCCTCCTCAATGCAAGTAGCACAACCAACAACTCTAGGCAGTTGAATGCCAACGCAGGCGGGGGCCCGTCCACCGCCCCAACACTGCTTGCCCGTTTGCACACGGCACCCCAACCCCAAGAAGGTCATGGAGACCAGGGGGTTAGGGTGTGTCGGCAGAAGCGTGTGACCCCCCAGAGGGGGCCAGCAGATGGAGAGACGGGGCAGGATCCGTCCCTATCCGACTACCCAGCGATGCTGCTGGGGTCGGGCCCAATGGTAGCCTCGATCCCCCTGAGGTCTTCCCATGAGGGCCGCTTCGCCGCGGCCTGATGGGGCGATGGTCTCCTCTTCGCTGTCGCCTCCAGGGGGGGCAGCCTGAGTGGGGGGCGCCAGAGCTGGAGGGCGTCGAAGAGGACCAGGGCTGCCGGGAAGCAGACATTGCACGGGACTCGACGGCCGAGGCGGCCGAGTCGCGGCACGGAGGACTGCTTCTTTACGACCACGCGGGCCCTGGGTCGGACGATGTCCACACTTGTGGTCCATGAGAAACTCCTCTGGCCAATCCTTGCGCAGATGAGTAACGCTGAGAAGGTCCGCTTTCTCGACGTACCCGTCTCGCAAGGGGGGGCTGGTTGGTGTTACTGACGAGCCGCAGCGGCCCCGCTCACCCCCCGCCCATCGGAGGGGGCGCGAGACCCGCACGCGGCCTCCCCGGAGGGTTCTCGACAGTAAGAAGCAGTCCTCCGTGCCGCAACTCGGCCGCCTCGGCCGTCGAGTCCCGTGCACTGTCTGCTTCCCAGCAGCCCTGGTCCTCTTCGACGCCCTCCAGCTCTGGGGCGGCCCCCCTGGAGGCAAAGAGGAGACCATCGCCCCATCAGCAGCCGCGGTGAAGCGGCTGTCATGGGAAGACCTCAGGGGGATTGAGGCTACCATTGGGCCCGACCCCAGCCACATCGCTGGGAAGTCGGATAGGGATGGATCCTGCCCCGTCTCTCCATCTGCTGGCCCCCTCCGGGGGGCTAGCGCCAACTTACTCTCAAGAAAAGGAGAGTTTCCTCTCTCTCTGGGTTACCTCAGCCGCTCTCACCCTCTGCACGACGCTGAATGGCAAACTCGACATTGCGTCATGGCGAAGCGCAATGTCGAGTATAAACTGGGGTACCTCAGCCGCTCTCACCCTCTGCACGACGGTGAACGGCAAACTCGACGTTGCGTCATGGCGAAGCGCAATGTCGAGTATAAACACCAGCCCTCAGCACTCTCAGTCAGACAGTGCGTTGAGCTGCGAAGTCGCCAGGCAGGAAAAACAGCAGAGCCAATCTCCTCCCTGGGGGACCTCCCCCGGCAAGGAATCCGTACTGCTAGCCATCGAACCACCCCCCGGGGGGACGATGAAAAAGATTGTACCTTAGTCCCCGTCTCATTCTGGGAGCCTGTCTGGCTTCCCAGGCGGTCAGACTGGCTAGGGAAGACGATCCGTCTCGGCTACGCGATCCAGTCACCTCACACCCGCCAAGTACAGCATCCGATATACCTCAGTCAGAGGCTAGGATGTTCCCGTACTTCGGGCCGAGGCCGCCACCCTTCTGGTGAAGGGAGTGATTGAGCCCCTCTCACCAGCCGAGATGTTCAACGGGTTTTACAGCCTGTACTTCATTGTCCCCAAGAAAGGCGGGGGGTTGCGCCCTATCTTGGATCTATGTGTTCTGAACAGGCACCTACAGTAGCTGCCTTTCAGGTTGATCACGCAGAAGCGCATCCTGACGTCCGTCAGGTGTCAGTACTGGTTCATGGCAATCGACCTGAAGGACGCGTACTTCATGTCTCGATCCTCCCTCGACATCGGCCGTTCCGACGGTTCGTGTTCGAGGGACGGGCATATCAGTACAGGGTCCTCCCTTTCGGTCTGTCCCTGTCTCCACGAGTCTTTACGAAGGTCGTGGAAGCCGCCCTCCTTCCCCTTAGGAAAGGAGGTGTGCGGGTACTAAACTATCTCGACGACTGGCTCAAGTTTGGTACACTCTCAAGATCGGTTGTGTACACACAAGGACCTGGTGCTCCGGTACCTAGATCAGTGGGGCTACAGGTCAACTGAGAAAAGAGCAAGCTCTCCCCGGTGCAGAGCATCCTCTTTCTCGGTATGGAACTCGACTCTGTCCTCACGAGCGGCCCCGCTCACCCCCCGGTGGGGGGCGCGAGACCCGCGACGAGGAAGCCCGCACCCTCGCAACCTCCCAGAGGCAGCGCGACTAACTAGCGTGCCCAATCAGTGTTGAACTGCCTGAAGATCAGACAGTCAGCGGTCCCCCTGTAACAAGAGGCTCCTGGGATACATGGCATCCTCGGCGGGGGTCGTCCCCCTCGGGTCGATGTACATACGACCGCTCCAACACTGGTTGCAGAGTCAAGTTCCTTGGAGAGCGTGGCACACCGGCAGCAGGCGTATGGTCACACGCTTTTCTGCCGACACACCCTAACCCCCTGGTCTCCATGACCTTCTTGCGGACAGGGGTCCCCTTTGGGATGCCTCCCTGCAAGGTTGGGGTGCCGTGTGCAACGGGCAAGCAGTGTCGGGGCAGTGGACGGGCCCCCGCCTGCGTTGGCATTTCAACTGCCTAGAGTTGTTGGTTGTGCTACTTGCATTGAGGAGGCTACTACCTCTCGTGCAGGGAAGCACGTGCTGGTCCGGTCGGACAGCACAGCTGCTGTGGCGTATTCTTTCACTCACAGCAGCTAACATGACTCGCCCGACGCCTCCTCCTCTGGAGTCAGCAGGTGATCAGCTCCCTGCGAGCCACACACATCCCAGGCGTCCTGAACCAGACAGCCGATGCGCTCTCTCGTCAGTCGACGCCTCGCGGAGAGTGGCGACTCCCTCCCCGCGCAGCCGGCTCATTTGGGGCAGTTCGGCCAGGCACAGGTGGTCCTGTTGCCTCCCCGGACTCCACCCATTGTCCGCTTTGGTACTCCCTGTCCGAGGTACCCTCGGCACGGATGCCCTTGCGCACAGCTGGCCGCGGGACAAGCGGAAGTACGCTTCCCCCCAGTGAGCCTCATTGCACAGGTCCTGTGCAAGGCCAGGGAAGAGGAGCATCAAGTGGTACTAGTTACGCCCCTTTGGCCTAACCAGGACTTGGTTCTCGGAGCTGAGGCTCTGACAACAACTCCCCCCTGGCCGCTCCCCCTGGCGAACGGCTTCCCCAGGGGAAGGGGCACGTTACGGCATCCCAGGCAAAACCTGGCTCCATGTCTGGACGGGACGAGGAGATCCTGATTGACCCACCCCCGGGCGGTTGGGACGTCACTCAGGCTAGGGCTTCGGTTGCCGCTCTTTCTCAGTCTTGCTAAAGACGGCTTTCCGCAGGGCTCTCACCTCCAAGAGGGTAGGGGATCTACAAGCACCCTCCGTGTCCACAGATTGCCTAGAACTCGGGGCCAGGATTCTCACATTATCTTGAGACCCCACCCCGGCTACATGCCCGAGGTTCCCACCACTCTCCCGAGAGACCAGGTGGTGAACCTGCAGGCGCTCCCCACCGGGGAGGAAGATCCAACCTATCCATGTTGTATCCAGTACGCACACGGCGCCTCTACTTGGACCGCACGCAGAGCCCAGAAGCTCTGAGCAGCTCTTTGTCTGTTTCGGAGGTCAGCAGAAGGGAGGGCTGTCTCCAAACAGAGGCTGGCGCACTGGATCGGGGATGCCCTCGTTAGGGCATACCGATCTCTATTCATCCCTGCCCGTGGGGGTGAGGCACACCACTCATGGGCACTGGCTCAGGGCGCCTCTCTGGCAGACATCTGCGGAGCTGCGGGTTGGGCTTTGCCTAACAACTCCGTGAGGTTCTATAATCTACGCGCGGAACCGGTGTCAGCCCGCATCCTGGCAAGGTGTGGGACCGACAGCCGGTAGGGCGTAAGCCTGCGTTATCCCACATAGCTCTAACCGGACCTAGTGCTCCAGACGTGGTAACACCCCCTCCGTGGGCTGTTCCGTCTGATGTATCCTCATGAATGGTTCCCACCTTGGCAACCCATGTCCTCCCCAGGTGGACTCCCACCTTGCGGTTAACTCCTGTCCGCACTTTCTTCCCATGAGTTCTCCCCTGATGGTGAGACCATGTGGTGTCTCCACTAATTCCTCCCTACGGTAGGTAGTGGCCTCTGCAGCGTTTTTCCCCCAGGGGGAATAATGCTTACCCAGTGGCCCGTACGGTGCCGGGGATCTCTAAGTACGGTCGGTACGGACCGTACGGTCTCTAAGAATTTAGAGAATTAGGCCTCCGCCCGTGACGGCCGGCGTTAGGGGGCTTCCCAACTTTTGTGGAAAGCTCTGGGTCCCCGTTCCTCTCCACTGGAAGGTCATAATTTCACGTTAGCGTGTTCGTCTGACTCACCCAGGCCAGTCAACGTCGCTCCGCAGAGATTGTGACGCTCAGTGCTGTGGCGTTTTCCATAGGAACCCCATTCTGTCGGTTCGACACAACGTCGAGAGACCGACAGAAAGGGAACGTCTTGGTTACGGATGTAACCTCGGTTCCCTGATGGAGGGAACGAGACGTTGTGTCCCTCATGCCACAACACTGGCCGCCCACCCCAGCGGTCGGGGGAGGATGCTTTAGGCTCCTCAGACCAAAGGTGAATGAATGAGCACGCCGGCTTCCCTCTTATACCCGGACATCCGGGGAGGAGCCCGGCATGCAAATTTCATTCGCCAATTTTCATTGGCCTTTTCTAAATACTCAGAAGATTATAGGTTCTCAAGACAAACCCCATTCTGTCGGTTCGACACAACGTCTCGTTCCCTCCATCAGGGAACCGAGGTTACATCTGTAACCAAGATGTTTTTCCAAAGGACTTGCCCGTTCAAGTATCATGGCATTATTATATAATGGCCGACACACTTTACATTTCTTGTTCATAGAATGAACTTGGGCTTTAATTTAGTTTTTATTTAATTATTTGTTGTTTTTTCCTTTTCCTAACTGGGGATTTTTAAATTCATGACAGCACTAGGTCAGCCACAGGGGATTGCAAAAGATGCTAAAAGGCGTGATGTGCAGATGTTTTTATACAGGCTATGTGTAAGGGCTACACTCCAGATTTTGGAACATTTTCCATGCCTCAGGTATCACATTATGTGTGGGTGTGTGGGTTCATAATTATAGGCTAATAGTTGCAGTCTATTATTCCAGATTTATAGCTGCTCAACTTGGCACATTGCTTAAGGGCTTCTGTCTAAGCATATAACTGCTGAAAGTTGTAAAGCTCCACAACTATATTCTGTGTTTTTCCATTCTCCCACTGTCCGTTAAAGATACTATGCATGCATAAGGAGAGAAATTATCAAAGTAAAAATAGAGATTATTAATACGATTATTTAACCTTCCGCGTAATTTCAAATAAATGTGGCATCTCCATGTCTTCAAAAAATATAGTTTCCATTTTTGCCCTGTAGATGTAGCCAAAGTTCTTAAGGTAATTTAAAACTTGAATCCAGCACATTCCCTGAGCAGCCACAAGAGAGCAATGTTTTCATATGTTATTTACTGTAACGTAAACAGAGAAGTAAGCGGAAAGTGACCCAGTCTTATTATATAATGCTAGATAAATCATATTTCTTGATATTTCTCATGAGGAAATTCTCTTATTTCCTTCTGGTCTTAATTCAATTGATGTTTTCGAAACTGCTTTTATTGAGTGCAGACCCTCAGGAAGTACAGAGAGTTCTGTAGTCTTAGATATGTTGATATGAGGGTGAATCACTGTCTGTTGAAGACGACATGCTCGGATAAGAATGGATTTGCGATGCCCATCATCCCCGCACTCTTAGAAAAGTGAGAAAAATATTCCCTATTGATCAGGGCTCGTATTCTTAAAGCTTCTACGAATCCTCTAAGAAAGCTTAAAAAGCTTAAAAACTTCTACGTAGGAGTCTTAGCTTAAAAGCGATTCAGGACCAATATGAGAGCAATTTTGAGCAAGGAAAAGAATATATATATATATATTCTTTATTTTTTCATGTCAATGTCAACGTATTTGATAGAAAATGCACTGTGACACAATAAGTTTCTGTTATAATTGTTTGTGTGATCATCAGATTGAGAAACAAATCATCTCTGCTGCATGGTTGCATTTCTCCAGTTGCCAAATATGTTAATGTAGTGATTACTTCTATTTCTGCCTCTATGGTATTTCTACGCTGTCTTGGAGATGTTAGCGTGTCTCTAATAGGACTGGTCACAAATATGAACCCTGCACGATAATGTGTTGTGTCTTATTAACTCACTGTCATTCAATTTTGTTTTGTTTTATAGCTTTTTTACAATTTGCATGGCATAAAAGCTGTACAAGAAAACCAAAACCAAGAAAAACTAAAGTTGAACACACAAAAAACAATAAAAATTTTTTTAAAGTAATATGGAAATTGTCATGCATTGCAACAAATTTCTTCTCACTTTTCGTGTGTCGTCCATCTTCTCTGCTGCTAAAGAAACTCTTAAGCCTCTTAAAAGTCCTCCTCGCAACTCTTAACAATTTTGGACCTTAAGAGCTCTTTTAAGGGTTAAGATGCTGTATGAATTACTTTTTTCTTTACCAGGATCTTTTCTGTAATTTTAAGGGGAAATGCCCACATGTCTAAGAATTGTCTTAAAATTTTGTCACTAGGAGCAACTCTTTGCGCTAAGATTTTTCATGAATACGGGCCCAGATGTCTTTATTACAATGTTATCTGATTGCATTTAACTCTGCATGTCACTTCTTAAAATTACATTTGAATCTCTTGTATCCTGTTCTAGAATCTCAAGTAAAGCTTTTTAAATAGCTCCTGAGGTGACTTATAACTCTTTTCTGTTTTGATAGAAATTCTAAGGCCTCATAAGAAATCTTATGAATTAATCTCCATCTGAACTGTCACTTCTACTGATAGAGTGTTTGTGACTAAGAGCCAATTAAAACCAAAATAAGTCTTTGGCTCCACTTGAAGTAGACTCTCAGACCATTATTGTGTGAGAGTCTGATACTGTTTTCAAGAGTAATGGTCGTCCAGGAAAGAGACACACCTGCAATAAAGACAACTATTATCTCTTAGTCCACATGCACATTTTTCATAGTGTGTTTCTTAATGCTTGTGTTTGCTTTAGTGCAAACTCTGCTTTCCAACTCTGCTAGAAGTTATGGGTTTTTGGTCATCATCACTCAACACATGGCTTCTCAAAACTCAACTAATCTTTAGGCATACAATTTTAACTTACCTTAACCTACAGAATATTGTCCAATAAATAGGTCTGTTCACTGCAGATCAATAGAACATGTGTCCGACAAGGGTGATGGCACTTTAAGTACTAATGAATCTAACCAACCCCCATGACTCTAAGATGTTCTGATACAGAGATATAGGTCTTGCTAAACGGTTGCTAGGCTAATGTGTTTGGTTGCTATGGGCGTGGCTTGGCATCTGCCAACTGATGATGCTTCAAGCCACGAGTGAAACAAACCAACTCCCATGTCTCTACGATGTTCCTATGCATAGATATAGGTTTTGCTAAATGGTTGCTAGGCTAACCTGTTTGGTTTGTATGGGCGTGGCTTAGCATGTGCTAATTGATGATGCTCTAAGCTATGAATGAAACGAATCAACCCCCGTGTCTCTACGATGTTCTGATGCAGAGATATAGGTGTTGTTAAATGGTTGCTAGGCTAACCTGTTTGGTTGCTATGGGCGTGGCTTAGCATATGCCAACTGATGATGCTTCAACCCACAAGTGAAACAAACCAACCCCCATCTCTATATGATGTTCTGATGAAGAGATGTAGGTGTTGTTAAACGGTTGCTAAATTAAGATGTTGTGTTGCTATGGGCGTGGCTTCGTGGCTTAATGAACTTTCTGGGCCACTGATTGGTTGCCTGAGTAATACATGCCCACCCCCTCGTCTCTACGACACTGTACTGCAAAGATATCCATATGAACTTTTGATAATGGGAGTCAATGGGATCGGTTGCTAGGTTGCTGTAAATGGTTGCTATGGGCGTGGCTTAATAGATTTAAGATGATCCTATGACACTGATTGGTTGTCTGAGTGAAATGAGCCCACCCCCTCGTCTCTACGACACTGTTCTGCAAAGATATCCATATGGACTTTTTATAATGGTAGTCTATGGGATCGGTTGCTAGGTTGCTGTAAATGGTTGCTATGGGCGTGGCTTAATATCTTCATAATGATCATGTGACACTGATTGGTTGTCTGAGTCAAATGAGCCCACCCCCTTGCCTCTAAGTGGTTGTACTGCTAAGATATTCAACACAGGACGTTTTATGCCTTATATGGGCATGCTTCCTGTGATTGGGAAATTTGGGGAGGCTCTTACACCCCAGGGGTACAACTTACACCCCATTGTGAGTGATGTTCTTACAGAGCCTGATAGCCTCTTCAAATCGTGTATTATTTTCATGTTTCTACGATATCCTCACTCGGAGCTACGACCCGTCAAAGTTGGGCGCAATGTTAAGTCAATGGGATTTTTCGGGTTTTTATTCGCCCCCCTATCGCACCCCCTCCACCCGATCGCTTCCAAAAGTCATCACACACCATTCCTCAATGGGCCGCTCGATTTGATGTAGTCATTCATGGGTCCAAAGCGAAAAAATAACGCGTGAATATATAGGTATCTAGGTTTTGAATGGGAGTCTATGGGCGCCATTATAAGTATACGGAAATTTTTGGAGGCTCTCACACCCCAGGGGTGCAACTTACACCCCATTGTGAGTGATGTTCTTATAGAGCCTGATAACCCCTTCAAATCGTGTATTATTTTCATGTTTCTACAATATCCTTGCTCGGAGCTACGATCCCTCAAAGTTGATGGCACAATGGGATGGGATTTTTCGGGTGTTTTTTTTCGCCCCCCATCGCACCCCCCCACCCGATCACTTATAAAAGTCATAGCACACCATTCCCGAATAGGCCCGTCGATGTGATGTATTCATTCATGGGTCTACGTCAAAAGCTGTGGGACAAGTAGCGTGCCAAACTTTTGGCGGAACAAGAATAATTATAAGAAGTATGTTCGAATAACAATAGTTATGCTTTTTCAAAGCATCACTAATGAGATATTTTCTGTACACTGGTACTGCATCCTGTTTAATGTCGAGTGAACGGACATATGACACAAAGAGAGTTGCCCCTCCCTGTGGCGTACAGTTGGTTCAGCATAGGTAGACAGGATGCTCTGACATCCAGACTCCAGCTAGTTCTCTGGTTGTTTTCCTCCCAGGGCCGTGCACAGGGGGGTTGGCCCGGTGGCTAGAGCCACTGCCCCTCTGCCCTCATCCTCTAAGGTGCCCCTCTCAACCCCACCATCCATTCAAGATCCCCGCTAAAAGACGTCTATTAACACCCCGCTAATCATCCTCTGATTCCGCTTATCTGCCCCTTGTTTTCCCGCTCGCTCCCCAGTATCACTCACAGACAGTCTCTGTCCACGCACTGGAGTG
Organism: Triplophysa rosa; assembly: GCF_024868665.1. Taxonomy (NCBI): domain Eukaryota; kingdom Metazoa; phylum Chordata; class Actinopteri; order Cypriniformes; family Nemacheilidae; genus Triplophysa; species Triplophysa rosa. The sequence continues at coordinate 20,272,824 of NC_079890.1, forward strand.
AAGACGGAAGTTTCAGAAGTTAATCCCATCACTGTAAGGACATTATCCACATTACAGACAGTGCTTGGTAAGCAGAATAAATAATTTGATAGTTTGTTTTTGTTGGTAATGTTTTGCTCCTGATTTTCTATTATTGGTGCTAACTCCTAACAACTTATACAAAATATCCATGTTCTCATAAGAAAATGAGAATTCTTGTCAAATCAAATTGTTGTGTCATTCTCATATAAATAACACAAAATTATCTGTTATTGGCACACTTTGTAGAAAATGCAATAAGCTGACAGTTTGTCACACTGTAACTCCTGTGCAGTACATTTCCCATTATTTTCTTAGTTAAAACCAGTAATCTATAACATATATCATATAAATGACATTTTATTAAGACCATATCAATAGTAGCCCAGGTAGCAGGAGAGCATGTGAAAACCATTGAATCATTTGTTATTGCATCAATATTTCCAGTAGCTCAGTGGTTAGAGCGTGGCACTAGCAAAGCCAAGGTCATGAATTTCCAAGGGATTGCACATACTCGGAAACAAATGTATAATATAATGCAATGTAAGTCACTTTGGATAAAAGCGTCTGCCAAATGCATATATGTAAATATAGCTTTTTCACCCGCAAATAATGTTTAAAAATGTTTGAAATGTTGAAATTTTTTTGTGAAAATGCCGTATTGGCTACTATAAATGTTTTAAAAGAGTTGTACCTCTCTCTATAAGTCGCTTTGGATAAAAGCGTCTGCTAAATGACTAAATGTAAATGTACCTTAACATAGTACAACATAAAATATAGATTTACATATTTACTGAGTGCTACAGTGTAATAAGTAGAAAAACATTTCTAAGAGCGTGTGCCGTCTTCTCCTGCCCCAACCCTTAGTGCCCTTTTTTTGTTTCATCCACTGCCCATCAAAATGTCTGTGCACGGCCCTGTCTCCGATGGTGCTCTTGTTATGGATGTTATAGTTTTTTTCACATGGGGAAATAATCACTGTGCTGTTGCCTCACACTTGCTGAAGATTGAAGATGATCATGGAATGTGGCATTTGATAGCAGATTTTTGCCAGCAGAGGGCTAGGTCACTGGTTTTTTGTAGGCCATAAAACAGTGTTTAGATTTTTATTCGGTCCACAAATCGCCAGTAAATTTACCATTAGCATCTTTATAAAATTGTGTGAGAGAACTCACAGATAGATAAAGAAAATGAAGCGTCCCAAATGAACCATTGAATTACCTCCTCTATCAAAAGAACACTCATTTCCCATTGCCTAATCTCAAAATCTGATTTGACTTTGCTCTATAAATAGTTTGCTCGGAAAACAGTTTGCTTCTTCTACTCAAATTAGCAAATGTATAACCATTTTGGGCTTTCAGAGGAGAGCAGGGTTTAACAGAACCACTAGGATGTGAGATGGTAAGACTTCAAACAGTAGTTTATTAACACACAGTATATCAACAGGTAAGTATATGGCATCTGAATATTAACTGATGAGAGGTGCAGATGAATATAGTTGTCCTTTAGTCTTAGGAGATCGTGGACGGTTGGCAGAGGAATCCGGGGAGGTGCAGGTGAGTGGGTGCCGAGGAGAACTTGGAAGACTTGGATCCACGGTTTGCTCTTGAGGACTGCAACCTCCGTTGTCACGGTGGCCTGCCCCGTGGAGCTGGTTGACTGGGTTGAAGGTGGGGTGAAGGTGGTGAGGAGCCCTGGGTCGAGGATGTCATCCCGGTGAACCCAGGAGTGTTCCGCCGGGCCATATTCTTCCCAGTTGACCAGATACTCCAGATGGCCCCCGCGGTGACGAGCATCCAGGATATCCCGTACGGAGTATATGGTGCCATCTTCCACGTCCAAGGAAGGGGCTCATCCGACGGGCCAGGCTGTGTGGAAAGATCAGATGATGGTGAATGAAAGGGCTTGAGGAGTGATACGTGGAATGTTGGGTAAATTGCGATAGCTGGGGGGTAATTTGAGAAGGTATGTGACTGGGTTTACTTGTCTGATTATGGGAAAGGGGCCAACAAATCTGGGACTTAGCCTTTTAGATGGCAGTCTCATCGTGATGTCCCTCCTAGAGAGCCACATCTTTTGGGCATACTCGGCCCATCTGAGGTACTGGCTCCAGGTCTCCTGGTGGTTGTGGCAGCAGGTTCGGATGAATCTACCCACTTCTTGAATCTCCCTTTCTGTTTGCCCATTGGATTGGGGATGATACCCGGATGACAGACTGACAGTCAACCCTAGGAGTTCAAAAAAGGCCTTCCAGACTCTTGATATGAATTGAGGCCCCTGGTCCGATACGACATTTTCTGGAATCCCAAAGTAGCGAAAATACGTATTGAAACAGGAGTTCTAGTGTTGCCCTGGCCGTGGGCAGACCTTTCAAGGGAATCAGATGACAGGACTTTGAAAAACGATTAACTACAACAAAAATACATGTGTTACCGGAAGACGGGGGTAGATCTGTTACAAAGTCCACTCCTAGGTGCGACCATAGGCGATTTGGCATTGACAGTGGTAGAAGTTTCCCTGCAGGCAGATGACGAGAACTTTTCGAAATGGCACACTCTTGACAACCTTGGACAAATCGTCTCACATCAGCTGCCATGCCCGACCACCAGAAGCATTATTGAATGAGTGATAGGGTGGTGTTGGCCCCTGGGTGGCCAGTGCCCAGCGAATTGTGAACAGATCGGATTATATCGTTACGTTGAGGTAGAGGTACATACATATGTGTATGTTATTAACACACAGTATATCAACAGGTAAGTATATGGCATATGAATATTAACTGATGAGAGAAGCAGATGAATATAACTGTCCTTTAGTCCTAGTGAGATCGTGGACGGCTGGCAGAGGAATCCGGGGAAGTGCAGGTAAGTGGGTGCCGTGGAGAACTAGGAAGACTTGGAAACCCTCGGAAGACTCGGAAACACCTGGAAGACCCGGAAACACTCGGAAGACAGGTAATTTCCAACAAAAAATCACAGGGCAGCCTTTTAAAACCTGCAGGAGACCTACTTCTGACCTACTTGGACTGTATTTAGTGTAGTCGTCATATTGAATATGAACGTTTACACAAACAAATTTACTAAACATTTTAATTACCATTTTAGCTCATTTAACTTTTTTCAACAAGCTGGTACTGATCCTTAAAATTAATTGTATTAATTACAAATCACATACATAGGTTTTGGAGGAGATTTCTATTATTTGGGAACACCCTCCATACTGTTCGTCTTTGTTTGTTTTGGCTCTTCCTTAGTCAAATGTGTCACAGATTTGGAACAAGAACATAAGAAGTCTGCAAAAACAGCCTTGAAACTTGTCTCTTCTTAAAGTTATTATGATGGAAAACTATGTGTTTTAAACATGCAGTAGATGTTTATTTTAAATCATTTGCAGTGAGCTCTCTTAAGAACATTCAGATAGTCATAGTTTATGTTAATGTTGGAAACTCTGTTGAGTAATAGATTAATTGATATTTCATAAACATTCATGACCAAATGAACTTTTACCCGTCATTGTATCTTGCTTACATGAGACGTGTCATGACTGATGATGACAAATGCCCACTATAACCCTGGGGAAAACAATTTATTGCTCATTTCCTATTGATTTCCATCTCATTCATTCAAGACAGTGTCAAGTTATATTCCACCAGCCAGTAAAAATGTACAGTGTGATGACTATCAGTTTCTCAAGTAGACAAAAACCAAATACGCATGCTAGAAATGGTTATATTTGAAAAATAACAATGTAAGATTTTGTTTACAATATAGTATTTGCTTGAACATGATTGTTTCAGTTTTTCAAGATATGACAACTTTGCCTTACTCTGTCACCCATTGTCTCTCTCCCATTATTTCTAAATTGAATCCCCTTTTCTACCAGTTTACAACTGCCAATTACTTATACACTAGGGAGTCCTTGAAATTCCTATTCCCACAGGAGCCTTTGATGTTGTCAGTCATGGAGTTTACATCTTTGTTGTGAAAAACCTTTTGTCTAAGCTTTTAACTTGCACAATTTCCTACTCTGCTTTTGTATACTCCCTAATGATGTCATCTTATGTAATATTTTCCTGTCAGCGGCAGCAAGCAGGCATTTAAACTTCTTTAAGAACCTTTTTTAGAATGCAGACGTATTTAAAATTATAAAAACTTTAAACTCCAGTATTTTTATAGTTTCAAACTATAACTAACACGCATGTCCTCTTGGTGGTAAAGGTGGCATTCATGTCTGACTAGTGAAGGAATGTATATATATACTGTATATATATATATATATATATATATATATCCATGTGTGTGTATAACAATATATAGAAAGAGTTTAATTTATATAGATAGACAGACAGATAGAGATGTTTTTTTCTATTTTTGTACCGTGCCAAGAAAAAATGCCATGTGCCATGAACCATGTGATCAAAATACTTGTATGATGTCAAATTGATCAAGCTGTTATTTTATGTCACAGAATCAAAACAAATGTCAGAAAATGCATGAATTATTTTAGCAAAAACTATATAGACAGTTAAAGTTGTAGGTGGGTGTCCCAGACAGATAGTGGATAATGGTGCTTATGTTTGTACACTGATAGAAATTTTATTTTAGCATGCTCCACAGTATGTTAACCACCAGATGTGTTTGATGTGTGACCCCTTTTAGACACAAGAGAATGCAGGAATAACTACATACAGAAAAGTGGCATGATAGTTGGACTGGATATCTAATTTACTTTCTACTTATTGTCAGTCACTATGTGCAATATGCATTAAACAGTCCATTAAACTGTGACACTTGAAGCTGAAAAGCAATGAAAACTCTGGAATTTCTTTGTGAAGTCACAAAATTGATGGTGTTTTAGGGAGTAAACAGGAAAGAAAGTTGAACATCACCACCGATCTGTGCCCAAGAGAGTGGAACAGAATCATGGCAGAACGAATGGCTGGTAATTAAAAGCACCCTCAGTGGCCACAATTGCTATTACTGTACATTCCTTAGCGTGCAGCAGCCACACCATGTGCTGAACTTTCTGAAGTGTGTTCACTTGGGTGGTTGAAGAACCATCAGATAACTTACAAAGCTAAAGCTCTAATATATATCTCAGTCTCTGAACCATACAATATTTATTGAGTGTGAGCAACATAAATACTGGCCCTGTTTGTAAACTCCACAAGCACAAACATTTTTTTGTTATTTGGCTAAAGATGCTCAGGCAAAAATCTCAAAGCAATTTAACTTGGACGAGATTTTTTAAGTGAAGTAGGAAAGAACATGGGAGGTAAGTACGGTCCAAGGTCCTTTAGGAATGTGGTGGTTGGGTGCAAGAATGCAAAGTCATGTGTTTAGGTTCAATAAATGACCAGCTCCTACAATGAGGTTTTCTCCCACTTCCTACTTGAAAATAACATCTGGAGTGGCACTCAAAGTAGGACAAATGACCTGTGAACTTGATCCACCCTTGATTGACCCACACCTCAGTGAGTTGTTTAACGTCAAGTCTAAGATGCCTCCAGTGCAAGTAGCCCGGAAATACCTTATGTGAAATGTACAAACTTCTTCACAACACAAAATTATATTTAACTCTTATGTAAGTGTCTCTTATGTAAGTTTTACTAGTAAATTGAACCAATAAATACTTTATAGACATTGTTTATGTGGTGTGACATGTGACTGGACACATTGAAGTTAGAAGCTATACATTTTTCAGTATGTGTTCCCTGGAAAATTTCCCCTGAACTCACACATTTTGTGGTGCTAATGCTAAGGCAGTGCTCTACCAGTTGAGCTATAGGACTTTGACATAAATGTGGCATAATTGTCTGTGATCACTTGACTTCTTTGTGATATACCTTGAGAGCAGTTACTTTGATTTGCCCAGTAATGTGACTGGCTTATGCAGCACTCATTGCCGTGATGCTAATATGCATGCTTCCACAAAAACAAAGCTCCGTTAAACTAGTAAGGGTTCACAGTCACACTGCCTCAGCAAACTGCAAAATCAAATTCCAATGGTTGTTTGCTTCTGTTGGGTACAGCGTGTTAACCATATTGGTGTTTGCTAGAGCAGTGTGAAAATTATGGTTGTCACCTTTCCAACAAGGGCTGAAATGTTGATATTTGTTTGGGCAGTGTTCACAGGAGTTTACAAATGCAAAATGTTTGGCACGCCTCGGTGGAAACTTAATGGAATATTAGCTACCCAAAAAAACAAAATTCCATATCCCTCAAATGCGTCAAAATCAGTTATCTAGACTCAACTTTGCAATATTGCTTTTGTAATTCAGTGGTCCACCCTGAATAAACTAGATTCTATACTTCATTTTCGTTTTGCTTTCTGGTATAACAAAAATAACCATTGGGAGTATTTACTCTACTGAAGAAGACCATTGATTCCTGGCTTCCTCGGTTACACCCCAAATAGTCCCTCTAAAGGGAGGAAATGCCCTATGCTGACCCTGTTTTCTAATGCTGGGATATACAGACTTCTTACGAAAAAGTTGTACTGGGAGATGTTATTCCACAGGGAAAGTAGAAATGGAATTTTGCCATTTAGATAGCTAAAGCTACACTCTTAAAAAAAGGTGCTTCAAATGGTTATTCGATGCCATGGAGAACATAAGAACCTTTAACATCTGAAAAACCTTTCTGCTTCACAAAAGGTTCTTTGTGGTGAAAAAAGTTTCTTCAGATTATAAAAAAGTAAGAAAGAGAAGGTTCTTTAAAGAACCTTTGACTGAATGGTTATTTGTGGAACCAAAAATGGTTCTTCTATGGTATCGCGGTGAAGAACCTTTTAAGTACATTTATTTTTAAGAGTGTAAGCTCACGGTTTACCATTGGGTGGTATAATTGAAAGACAAATATGTGAGAAAGTCAAATTAGTCTAAGTCAAAAAAGAATATCGTCCTAAGTGGGAATTTCTCTTCCCTTGGGCTCTAGTGTCTGTGTTTGTGCAGTGATAAACTTAAAATAAATCTTTGTGGCAAACTAATAATTATGAAGTATGCATTTAGAATGTTTTTCATTTTGGCATGATTAAAAATTTAAATTCTGTCATCATTTACTCACCCTCTTGTCATTTCAAAACTGCACGACTTTCTTTCTTCTGCAGAACACAAAATAACATATTTTGAAGAATATTGTTATAACTGTCACCCATTCACTTGCATTGGTCTTGTGTCCATACATTAGAAGTGAATGGGTGCTGGTGCTGTTTGGTTACCAACTTTTTTCAAATTATCTTCTTTTGTGTTCTGCGGAAGGAAGGAAGTCATACAGGTTTGAAATGACAGCAGGGTGAGTAAATGATGACAGAATTTTTATTTTTGGGTAAACTGTCACTTTAACTCTATGTTGAAATAATCAACACTCTCCGTCTCATTTGGTGGCTTTAGGTCTTCTTTAGCTGTCGACAGATTTGATCAGTGCAGTTACACGGATTAATCTTCAATGATTGGATTACTTGGAGAGAACAAGGCACTCAATATGAAGAGTACCTAAAAAACTAATCTAGTTGTATTAGAGAGCCTGCGAGAGCCAGCTTGACTTTTATTGGCTAAGCAAATTTGAAGAGAGTTTGTGGTTTTGACCTTTCTGGTGCATTAAGCAAGAACACAGGGCAGACCACAGCAGATAAGATGAATACGAAGGAGGAGGAGAATAGAGAGAGAGGGAGAGAGAGAGACATAAACAGAGAGAAAGTGTTATCAGTATTAAATATCTTCTTGTATCAGGGGTGCATGGGAGTACAGAATGCGGAAATTCAGAACAGGTCATCTTTCTCTTCCATCAGTGGAAGATACACAGACCAGAATAACTGAGTTAAGGAGGAAGAATAATACACAAATAAAATAAAAGATATCCTGCATCTGAAATGATATAATTCCTTCTGTCAGTTTATATAATGCTGCTCTGAGTGCAGTGTGGTCTTTCCCTGGGAAACACTCAGTGTCCTGAACATCAGGGATTTATTAGTCAGTACTACATACAGTTTCTTAATGCATGTACAAGTTACAGTTGAATTGTTATATTAATAATAATGAATGATTATTTAAACATAGTTGTTTTTTTATCTGACAAGTCTCTTTTACTCTTTTAGTGGCTATTTAAATCTTACAGTACAGTAAGTGGTATATTTAGCCCAAAAGTAAATATTCTTTACTAGAAGCAGAGCAGAATTGTTGTGAAGATGTCAAAAGAATGTCTGCATGTTGAAGGCCATTTTAAACCCACTTGAAATCACATTTCAGAGCTATCTTTATGAAAGTGAAAATCTTTACATTTTTATTACAGCTGTATGGGCAAATTGGACAATTGCTATGTTTTTGCTATTTTGTGCCTGTGTGTTTTATTTATTTATTATTTGCAGTAATAACAGACTAAGCAGATACTTGAGCCTCAATTACAGTAAGCAGAGACTGCAGGGGAGAGTTTAAACTATTGGACATTACTTTTTACTGTCAACTCTCACACGTAACACTGTTCTATTTCTCTTTCAGTTTTCAAGTTTTTTTTCTCTATATTTCTGATGGTTTTTATCACCATGCCCTTCTTAGCTCATTGTATCCACATAAACTGTCATCCTCTCTCTTGCTGTCTGTGTCCATATCTCAGTCATTGAAAGCAGTAGCCAGCCATTTCTCTCCTTCTTTCATTATTTTCTTTCCCAAGATTAGACAAACTGAAGCAGAATAAACCCTCTAATCTCCTTTCAGACACCTAATTCCTGCTGTCTCCTATGTGTAGTCTGTCTGTCTTTTACACTCATTGGCTTTGTTCCCTCTTTTTTATCTTCTTGCATTTTTCTTTATAAGCAAATCACCAAAACTTTTATTTTCTTAATACCATTTATGATAGTGTCATGATAAGGAGGCAGACATGGAAACACAGGAACGGAGGACCCAATCACAGACAGCGAGTAAGGGGTAAACAAGGGCTTTAATAACACTAATACAAAACATGAAACAAAAACCCACGATGGGGTAAAACAAAAGGACCACAAGGGTAAAACCAGGAACATAGACATACTAGACAGGACAAACTACAATACAAGACATAGGCCAACAGGGCCAGAATGCCTCTCTCCACATAAAACAAGAGGTTCTGTCATGATCCCGCCACTAGACCAAGAGAAACACGACATGATGTCAGGGTTTTTCCTGCATAGATAAATTGGAGGCGGCCGCCTCCGTCAAATGTCGTGCCGCCTCAGGCTCTTGCCAAAATTATGTTGCCAGTCTTCACAAGAAATGCTGTGTGCATTTAACAGACTGTCATTTGTAACTGCAGTTGCGACATTACGCCAAAGTAGAGGCGCTGTTTTGTAATCAGCACACTGAGGCACTAAAAAGAGTTGCAGAACAAGAGCCAGCCTGTGTTTCACGGCTGTTTGTTTTGTATCCAAGTACGTTTAATTTCTTGAAATTTATTAAAATAACATGACGTACATCATTGTAATGTCTTTAGCTGTGCGGTTGGATCATTGAATCAGCGTATACTGTACACAGCGAGTTCGCCAGTATGAACGCACATTGCGTTCAGAACGACTCGCACACAAATGACTCATTTGAACCGATTCATTTAAACTATTGAACTTTTCAGTCACTAGCGAATATAAGAGATCCTTGAATCATTTAAAGTGAACCACAGAGAATGCAAGATGTGAATAAGCTTTGCTCATTTAGAAAGACTGGATAATTCAGTTGGCTATTGTGGGCTGAAAAGTTAGTTGAAATGATAAAGAAGCTTTATTTGATTAAAAAAACATTTCTGTTTGGTTGAATAAAAGTAATGTTTTATATAACTTAATAATTGTCATTTTTATCTAATTTTGTTAGAACTTTTAATATGTCAAACTCAAAGTCACTTTGGTTAAGCCACTTAAAGGTACAGTAGGCCTACGTGTGTGTGTACAAGATTAGGATGGCACCACCTTAGCCTCATTTTGAGCCAGGAAAAACCCTGGATGTAGGCGAATCATGACAGAAGCCCCTTCTTAAGGAGCAGCAACCTGACGCTCCTCAAGGCACAAACAAGACAGGACAGACAGTGACACAGAACAAAAACAGGGCAACATGATAAAACAATTGGACTGGATTCCGGCTGCACTGGACTGGATGCCGGCGGACATGGACTGGATCCCACGCACTCTGGCGGCTGGACCAGACTGGATGACCGGCTGCACCGGACTGGAATGGCCGGCTGCACCTGACTGGAATGGTCGGTTGGAGTGCTGACTGGGAGGCCAGTTGAGTCACCGGCTGAGAGGCCGGCTGAGTCACCGGCTGGGAGGCTGGCTGTGCCACCGGCTGGGCAGGCCTGGATGTCGACAAGACGGGGCAGGAAGTCAGTGGCTGGGTAGCGCTCTCTGGCAGCTGGGCAGCGTTGTCCGATGGCTGGGCAGCAGACTGGGACACCGGCTGGATCGCCGGCAGGACAGGACGTCGACTCGACAGGCCTGGGTACCAGCTGGGATGCCGGCTGTGGAGGGAACAGGACACAGGCGGTCTCGACCCTGGAGGGGAACTCGACGACCTCAACCCTGGAAGGCAGCCTGGCGGTCTCGACCCTGGAAGGGAGTCTGGTGGCTTAGACCCTGGAGGGGAGCCCGGCGGCTTCGACCCCTCCCACTGCGATCCCTCTGTCTGCTGGGTCCATTTATGGCTGAATCATTCTGTCATGATAAGAAGGCAGACACGGAAACACAGGAACAGAGGACCCAATCGCAGACAGCGAATAAGGGGTAAACAAGGGCTTTAATAACACTAATACAAAACATGAAACAAAAACCCATGATGGGGTAAAACAAAAGGACCACAAGGGTAAAACCAGGAACATAAACAGGAACATAGACATATTATACTAACTAGACTGGACAAACTACAATACAAGACATGACTACAATAAACTAAACTAGACTTACTTGGACTCAAGACAAGGTGGGTGGAAAGGACACTTCACCCAACACTCCATACAATCAGAAATGATCCAGCACAAGACAGAAGACACAGGGGCATTAAATAAGGGGACAAATCAAGAGGGAACAGCTGTGGGGGATGAAATCATTACAAGCGATAACGAGGTAACGAGAGGGCGGGAACATAAACGAGACCGAAGGGAGCATATGGAAGGCCAACATGGCCAGAATGCCTCTCTCCACATAAAACAAGAGGTTCTGTCATGATCCCACCACTAGGCCAAGAGAAACACGTCATGATGTGGCCGAATCATGACAGATAGTACATTGTTTCATTTTCTGTAAGACGACATGCTGTGATTGTGCTCCTGAGTGGAAAAAAAATATTCTTATCATATTATTGAATAATACATTTTCCATAGTATGTTCCATAGTTAATAAAAATTCTGTGTAATAAGTGGCAAATGATCTTCTGATTAAAACAAGATCATTTGCCCTACAAAGTCCAGCATTACAGGTGGACCTTTTTAGAGCCCATAATCAATTGTTCTCTTGAAAAACAAATGACATGTCGCATGACATGACCTGGTTCCCATGATTAGAGATTTCATTATACATTTTGGCTGAAATTAATGCTTTTATCTACCAATAGCCTCTCATTTTTCCTCACAATCAGTGCAGAGTAAATGTGCAGATTCATGTGGGCTTTTTTAGGTTTCAGTTCATTAATGTAGTTGGCAGCAAAGGCACCTGCATAGCCCAAACAGTTTAATAGATTATTACACCTTTAATATGATACGCCAATGTTTGCGTGCATATGATATGCCAATTTAGCGCGCGTGCATATTAACCGGCAATTTGTCTTATTAAACTGTCCCCTAACCCAAACCTTAAACCTAATGTTAGCGTGCATGCATATTATAACCTCTACCCTAACCCTAAACCTAACAGTATTATTTTAATTATTTCAGTGTTTCCTCTTCATGTACTTTTCAAAATGGCTGCTCTCCAGCGAGGTGCACGCAAACATTGGCGTATCATATGCACGCAAAATCGAACTTTGGCGTACGTATTTCATGATAATGCTACAGCGTGTTATTTATACGCAATTCATGAGACCGGATTGCCATGTCACGGTCTGAGCAGACGTATACACTTTTGCTTGTCCGAGTGCTGCAGGTTTTTGGAAATATAAGTAATTCTTGCCGCTCGTATAGGAGCGGCAAGACAGACAGACAGACGTTGCATATCAATGACATTAATTAGACAGCATTAAAAGGTGGAGATCTGAAGCTGTTCAGCTGCGCGCAATTTCACGATAATTTGCGATCGTTTCACGATCATTATAGATTTCATATGAGAGAGGCGTACACGCGTTTTCTGCACGTTCATTCTATAATCACACGTCAAATTTAGGTTGGTTTCTACGCAACGTTTTATAAATGAGGCCCCTGGATTTGCTATTTGTTCAACAGTTCAACATTCTCCTGGGTGGTCAGATAAAACATTAGATTAGTGGATCAGTTCATCTGTCTAATGTAAACTTTTATTAAATGCACTAAGAGGAGAATATTCAAGGTCTCTAGAAAATACAATGCAAAACTGACCATTTGTGGCCATTCACCAACCGTGGCCATTCAAATAGCATTTAAGCAGAGCGGCCCCTGGATAACCAGGGTGTATATGTGGCAAAACACACAGACACAAAGCATAATGCTATAGAAAGCGATACAAAACATATCTTTCAGCCTGTGCTCAGCAGAACACACAACCTTTGTAGTCAACCTTTGTAGTATTAAATTCACTCAAAAACTAAGGGTCAAACAACAATACAGTTTGTTTGTTGCTCCAAACAAAGAAACACCACAAAATGAGGAACAGACATAATACTGATTTCAATCTGTATGTGTACTGTAAAGGACTTTATTATTATAATGTGCATATCTTGACTTCATATATAATTGTCACTCACAATCAAAAGTACATATTTGTATTTGTACACATTATTTTGAAAGCATCGCTCAGAAATGCCAGAGCTGCTCCGTTTACATTCATGTGGCTATGTCAGCTCCGGTTACACGGAATAATACATTTCTGAATATTTATATCCAACATCACACAAACATGATATAACAGCAGACACTTTATGTTTAAAATGGTTTACATTCACATTTCATAAAGAATTTGATACATATAATATTAGATATATAACAAAAGAATATATTTGTATCTCTTTAGATTTCATAATCCACATACTTGTCTGCTTCCTATACTAGTGACCATGTTTTCAATACCAAGTTTTGTTATTTGAAGAGATTTTACACAAATAAAACACAAACAGAGATGTTATAATGGGAGTTAATTTTGGCACTTTCAAATGTTAGTGAAACATTCTTTCAAACGAGAAAGCCACAGTGATTCATAAAATATATGTGTCATGTCAAGACAAAGACAAGCACAGAAGTCAGACGGGTCATTGAACTTTGAAATCATGAGACGTAATCTGTTGTAATAATATTCTGTTGCTGTACTAGAACACTGACACAAACAAAACCCATGAGACTTGTTCAAGCAGACCACACAAGAGCTTCAATTGCAGTTTTCAGTTTATAGCGGAAAATCCAATTTAAAAGTGTCAACTTGAAAATTTGAAATCAAAGAATTCTAATAGAACTTTTGTCAAAAAGAAATCAATTGAAACAGTCTTAACCCACTTTGGGATGTTTTGGAACATTAGTAGCTTAACAAAAACTTAGTATATAGAGTAGCAATATATAGAGTTTCATGTATGATCTCATTTTAAATCAGCAATACTATAATTCTCTTCAAGGGGCACAACATTTCTTAAAGGGACAGTTCACCCAAAAATGAAAATTCTGTCATCACTCAGGTTGTTCCAAACCTATAAGTTTCTTTGTTCTGCTTGACACAAAGGAAGATATTTAGAAGAATGTCAGTAACCAAACAGATCTCATCCCCCATTTACTGCCATAGTAGGTAAATTAAATACTATAAGAGTCAATGGTGGATGAGATCTGTTTGGTTACTGACATTCTTCCAAATATCTTACTTTTTTGTTCAGCAGAACAACGAAATTTACACAGGTTTGGAACAATCTGAGGGTGAGTAAATGATAGAATTTTCAATTTTGGGTGAACTATCCCTTTAAAATGTAAGACATTTAATGCTCAGTGCCGCAAGGTAGCGCATTTATCATGTAGTAAATATTTTTTGTGTAATAATGTTTCTCGAAGTCAAGGCAATAGCTAAAGCTTAATGCTTAATGTTGGTCCATTGAGCAAACTCACAAAACAAAAATAAAAAATCCCTTTTACCTAATATTAAAATAATAGCAAAGAGATCTAAAACTCTATCTGAGGCAGATCATGGGAATGAATCTTAGTTCATTTTAAAAGCATGAAGTTCCCTTAGCATTAGATTCTGAAGGCTCTCTCCTCAATGAGATGCCCAACAAGAGTGTCCCTGCACTCTCTTCATGAGGATGAGTGACTTAATGACAGGAAGTGTATGGCTAGATAAGGCACTGACAAAGTGGTGTACGTCTACTTTGTGAGGTGTGTCAAAAAAGGAAAGATGTGCTTGAGATAAGTCTTGGTGGACCCGTGATGAAACCCAGCTGTTGCAAAACCAAATCATTCTTGGAAAACATGGTAAAACCCACAGCTGGATTCGAAAACAGCAATGACTCAAAACCCTCAAAGCCTGCTTTTATCAAGTAAAAGATCTCCTGGATCAAGGGAGTTTCCATTTTTCAGTGTGTTACCTAAACCTCAACAACTCACTCTGTGAAATACAGTATAGTGTAAGTTAACATGCCCCGCACCCTTATTCCACATAAACACGCACTCAACTTCCCAGCCATTGAGGATATTATACCTGTAGCAGTTTTGTTGACATTTTCATGAAAAGTGACCCACAGCCATGACATTACAAAGTAAAATAATTACAAACTAATTTAGTTCATTTCAAAAATCATAAAAGTGGAAAATACATGGATTATAAAAAATAAATTTAATTATACAATTACAATAATTTTGCCTTACAATCTAAAAAAAGTCAAGTCAACCACTGAACACAAATGGAGCAGTCTGGGCAGTATAGTGTGTTGTTGAGAAACACGCAAATCCAACTTCATTCTGTCCTTTTCTTATAGGGACCCTTTTTGTACATTAATAGACCTTTCCAGAAACTTTTCTCTTTCACACACAATCTTTTCCAGCATTCAAGTAGCGTTTTATTGGGCACCCCCACCTGACCCCTTCATCAGATGGCTAACCAATGTCTTAGCTGAAAATAAGCACAAGACATGTCAAATAAATGACTGCATATATCATCTATTGATACATACAAGATACATATAAAACATTTACAATGAAATAAATGTGAGGACATGTAACCTTTGTCAAAGGGTTATGCTTATCAGGCCGGATCTCATTCTATGTCCCTTTATAAATACAAATTACTGATATTTAGCAATGGAACATTTAGCATTGTGCTCTGGTCTTACCTTGAACTGCCTGACATTACCCTCCGTCACCATGTGGTGTTCATGTTCTGGAGTAATGCAGTATGCTATCCTCTACAATAAAAAAAGTTAAAAAATATGTCAACTAGAAAGCACAAACAGGCAACAATAATGAACCACAGATCCAAACCAAAACTTAATCTCCTTGGAAACAGATGGCAACAGGGAAATGTGTCATTGTGTTCTTCAAGTGTTAGATGACATCTGAAACCATTTAAGAGAGTATGGTGCTTGTGGAAACTATGAACACAGTCCGACATCAGTAGCATGTTTGTGTCTTTTGCAAATTACGCATTTACTGTTAAACACTGAAATATAAAACATTCCAACAATTCAAGGACCACACAACATCTATATATGAAATAATATAGTCCGAACGTTAAGCAGTTTATACGAATTTACTTATACATTAAATCATTAATGAATATATATTTTGTTTCTAACCTCTTTTAAGGTGCCTGGCATACAAAGGAATTTGTATAAGGCATAGATGGGTACAAACAGCATGGACGACAAAGCTATGGACCAGCCCACCACATTCGACCAGTAAGGGAAACCATACTCATCGTATCTCAGCTCACTGGAGGTAACAATGCTGGCGATCACTACAAACTGCACACAAAATAGATGTCAGGTACAGAAATACAATATAAGAATTATTCTACAGTGCTGTTTTTTGTCAATCGATTTTTACTCCTATCTAAGAAAGTCTTAGGGCTCTATCATACACTCGGCGCAATGCAGCGCCATGCGCAAGCCGCGCAACGCAAATGTTTTTTGATAAGTTTCAGCCCGAAGCAGTTTTCATTTTCACGTCCTGCGCCACATTGTTTACATAGAAAATGCATTTGCGCCCATTTGTGCGCCCATGGGCGTGCTGGTCTGAAAACGAGGTGTGTTCAGGCGCATTGTTGGCGCGTTGCTATTTTGAAGCAACTGAAATTGACTGCGCCACTGACCGACTGAAACCTGGTCTAAAGTCAATGGCGCAATTTATTTTTGGTTATTTAAAGAGCGCGTTAGTAATACACGCCTATAGGCGGGTGCACAGTAAGCGTACATTCTGCTTATTACACACAGAGGGAAGCGCAGCAGCACACAAACATGCCAAATATTAAAAATAAATGGATTACAATGTAAAATATTATAATTGTGTACATAAAGGAAAAAAAATCCGGCTTGTCCTGTAGATGGTCTGCTCGTGCGCTTTAACCTTGGAGAAGCATCCAGTCTTTTCTCTTGCAAATTCTGCCGTGTAAATAGCGAATTCGCCATGGCGCGAGCACAACTCGTAAAGGGAATGGGAGATGATACTCTGATTGGTTTACTGCATGTTTTGCCCAAAACACACCAATGACTCATCAAGAGAATAGGGACCCCTTTTAGACCACGCACTGACCATTTTCCCATCCCTAAATTAGAAAAAGTACTTAGCCTAATGTTGTTCCAAACCTGTATAAATGTCTTTGTTTTGATGAACACAGAGAAAGATAATTGGAAGAATGTCATTAATCAAACAGATCTCATCCCCCATTTACTGCCATAGTAGGGAAAATAAATACTATGGGAGTCAATGGGGGGTGAGATCTGTTTGGTAAGTACAATGTGAGGGTAAGTACTTTTGCTAGTTTAGGGACGGGGAAATGGTAATTGGTTAAAAAAAAGGTTTTGGGTGAACTATTCCTTTAAAGCCTTAAACATCACACATAAGACATGCCATCTTTTTAAAGTTTCCTTTGTCATCTTAAAGGGATAGTTAAAGGGGTCATATGGCATGAATACGTGTTTTTCTGTGTCTTTGGTGTGTTATAAGTTGTCCATGCATGTATTAGACATGTAAAATTGCAAAAATTAAAGTGTCGGAACAAAAGATACATTCTATCTAAAAGCGAATGCTCACCCAGACCTGCCTGAAATCTACGTCAGTTCGTGGTATGATTTGACTAAGACCGCCCAAATGTATATGCAAGTAAGGTGGGCGTACCTGTCAGTACAATCGCTTTGGAACCTGATGTTCCAAATATGGTAAAAGACGTTACATTTCCGTCACACGCTTGCAGTATTCGACCAATCACTTACACACTGGTAAACTGGCCAATCATAGCACACCTCGCTTTTCAGAGCAATGAGCTTTGTAAAAAATCTGTGCATTTCAGAGAGGCGGGGCAAAGAGGAGATACAAACAAGCACGGTATGTGGAAAATACAGCGTTTTTGAACCTTAAATCGTGTATACACATTGCATTACATCTAAAACAATCGATAATATTCGTTTTAGCGCTGTCATATGACCCCTTTAACCCAAAAGTACAAATTCTGTCATCATTTACTCACCCTATTGACATTCCAAACTTGTATGACTTTTTTTCTGCAGAACATACCAGAAGATATTTTGAAGAAAAGTGGGTAACCAAACAGCAGCGGCACCCATTCACTTTCATTGTATGGACCCAAAATCAATTGCAAGTGAATGGGTGCCATCGCTGTTCTGTTAACAACATTCTTCAAAATATCTTCTGTTGTGTTCTGCAAACAAAATCTGGCCAACACTGAGGTATTTTTAAATTAATACAAGGGAGAACATTCGGTGTCAGTAAGCTGGGCCTAATAAAGTCAACATTGATGTGCTCAAGACATGTGGTGTTGACTTCTAAATGAACTGACTCTCTTTGCTGTGACTCAAAATATTTGGGTATATGCGGTAATGTAACCCAGGCATATCACTCACCAATAGAAAGACTGGACTGATGAACTTCCAACAAAGTCTCCAGTAGATTCCTGGTTTGAAGCCCATCATGCGTTCAATATCTTCACTAAATCTGTCCACGCCTAAGGGGCATCGTAAAAAGAAAATTAGCAGCATCTGGACATAATTTCAAGATAATGGCACCTGGGACCCTCCTTTGAATTGTGGCTTCTCTTGTTACAATATCAGCTATGATCTGAACGCGCTGTACTGTACTCATTGACAGAACTTTGTTTGAAAGTTATGTCATATATTTAAAAGAGATTTGAGTAGCGTCAGAAGTCAGGAAGCAATATTATGGACTGCAGAGGTGATAATCTTGAATTTTGAAGTTTTGAGGCTTTGAACGTGGTTTTTTGATATGGGGGAAATATGGATTAGCTTTTGATCTGTTGTGGGGGTATATTTGGGTTATAGAATATACAGAATTAACCCCACGTCTGCAGTAAAAAAAAATAATAAATGTTTTGGTCAATCCTGAGCCACATCAGTTAGCCACTGCATTTGGGTTCTTTAAAATGATGCTTTGATTTGCTTAGGCACTGTTATTAAGAGACTTGCATTAATGGAATAAAATGTTGAGTATCATAATAAATCATTTAAGTTTGCAATCCGTGACAGGTTCCTGTTGTGTGCTTTATACTTGCTATTTCTGTGTAACGTTTCTCAGCAGGACCGCAGCACGGCACATGTGCTTTGTCTCATTCAGGTTCAGATTCTTAAGATTATAGAGCACTCTACTATAAGAGGATGAGTTGCATAATGAGTTTTATTCAAACTTTTATTCTAAAATGGGCAGTGCAGTATTTGTCATGACTCTGCCTCGTCTTGTCATGGTTTTCTTGGTATTTTGGCAGAGTCATGGCAAAGCCTTAGGTTTTATGTGGAGAGAGAGATTGTTGACCTTTCGGCCTTCCATACTCTCTCTCTCCAGTCTGCGTCTCTGTTCCCGCCATCTCGTTTCCTCGTTAACTTTCCCTGAGTGTTTCATCACCCACACCTGCCCCTAGGTAATTATCCTTTGTCTGTCTCCCTATATAATACTGTCTCCCTATATAATACCCTCATGTGTCATTGTCCTGTGCTCGGTCATTGTATTCAGTTTGTCTGCGTCCAGTGTACCCCTGTTCTTGTGTGAATCCTGTGCTTGCTGTTTTTGCCTGTTTGTGTTTCGGTTGTTGCTGTTTCGTGAGTCTAGTAAGTGTCCAGTTTAGTTAACTTTGTCAAGTGTTTGTCAGTCTAGTGTTTAGTTAGTCTTCGTTCTGTGTTTGCATATTATTTTCTTGTTCTTGTTCTACACCCCCTCTTGGGCTTTTGTTTTGTTTATTTAAAAAAAATCTATGTTAATCCCTTCACCACCACTGCTGCCTGCGCTTGGGTTCTTTCCCCCTGAGATTCGGGACAGAATGACCGAGTCAAAACGAACCCAGCAGGCAGCTCCAAAGGACGGCACGGCGTCGTCCTCACGGGCCACCCAAGCCCGCTTGCTGCTAGGGTTCCGTCAGGGGAGTTACGGGAACCGGAAGTTCGCCGGGGCATTCTCGACGGTGGCGAGGTCGTCTGAGTTTGGTGAGGCGGAGTTGAAGGCGATCTTCAACTGCTGCCTCACTCAGCGCCTCGTCCCGTCGGAGAAGAGGCTGCTGGCTCCCCTTGGGTTTGCTGACATGGTCAGGTTTGTGGCCAACCGGGACGGTGCCGAGGGTGAGGTTCCACTTGGAGCTTTCACCTCACGGTCGACCGCTCCGGAGGGCCTCGTCCTGGGTGCTGCTGCCCTGGGGGACTCAGTACCCTCCGGCTTGTGCTCCACGGTCCCCAGTTCTCCTGGCGGAACCTGTGGCGAGTGGGGGAGGAGTGACCCGGGGACAACGTCTGCGGACTCCTCCGACCCAGATCTCCCTTTGTCTTCCACAGGCCTGGCTTTGACGAGAGATGGAGAGGTTGTTACAATATCAGCTATGATCTGAACGCGCTGTACTGTACTCATTGACAGAACTTTGTTTGAAAGTTATGTCATATATTTAAAAGAGATTTGAGTAGCGTCAGAAGTCAGGAAGCAATATTATGGACTGCAGAGGTGATAATCTTGAATTTTGAAGTTTTGAGGCTTTGAACGTGGTTTTTTGATATGGGGGAAATATGGATTAGCTTTTGATCTGTTGTGGGGGTATATTTGGGTTATAGAATATACAGAATTAACCCCACGTCTGCAGTAAAAAAAAATAATAAATGTTTTGGTCAATCCTGAGCCACATCAGTTAGCCACTGCATTTGGGTTCTTTAAAATGATGCTTTGATTTGCTTAGGCACTGTTATTAAGAGACTTGCATTAATGGAATAAAATGTTGAGTATCATAATAAATCATTTAAGTTTGCAATCCGTGACAGGTTCCTGTTGTGTGCTTTATACTTGCTATTTCTGTGTAACGTTTCTCAGCAGGACCGCAGCACGGCACATGTGCTTTGTCTCATTCAGGTTCAGATTCTTAAGATTATAGAGCACTCTACTATAAGAGGATGAGTTGCATAATGAGTTTTATTCAAACTTTTATTCTAAAATGGGCAGTGCAGTATTTGTCATGACTCTGCCTCGTCTTGTCATGGTTTTCTTGGTATTTTGGCAGAGTCATGGCAAAGCCTTAGGTTTTATGTGGAGAGAGAGATTGTTGACCTTTCGGCCTTCCATACTCTCTCTCTCCAGTCAGCGTCTCTGTTCCCGCCATCTCGTTTCCTCGTTAACTTTCCCTGAGTGTTTCATCACCCACACCTGCCCCTAGGTAATTATCCTTTGTCTGTCTCCCTATATAATACTGTCTCCCTATATAATACCCTCATGTGTCATTGTCCTGTGCTCGGTCATTGTATTCAGTTTGTCTGCGTCCAGTGTACCCCTGTTCTTGTGTGAATCCTGTGCTTGCTGTTTTTGCCTGTTTGTGTTTCGGTTGTTGCTGTTTCATGAGTCTAGTAAGTGTCCAGTTTAGTTAACTTTGTCAAGTGTTTGTCAGTCTAGTGTTTAGTTAGTCTTCGTTCTGTGTTTGCATATTATTTTCTTGTTCTTGTTCTACACCCCCTCATGGATTTTTGTTTTGTTTATTTTAAAATAAAATCTGTGTTAACCCCTTCACCACCACTGCTGCCTGCGCTTGGGTTCTTTCCCCCTGAGATTCGTGACAGTATTACTCTGGGAGCAACATTAAACATGCTGCAAGACTATTCTCTTGTTAAGATGTATTGTAAGTAATCCCTTTTTTTGGGTCCAAGCCTCCACTTGTTTCAAGCGAGAGTGTGATCTAAACAGCTGTTTATGACCACTATTTAGTCATATCACATATTTAAGCACAACTTTTATAAACTCAAGGTGTGCATTACAGGCTCCAGGCAGAATCTCTAACATCAATATTTTAATCATTCAAAAAATATCTGGGCTATCTGGGATTTCATTATGGAGATAAAGTTTAGGATTGTTGTGGTTTTTCAATAATTTGACAGCATGTCAGCAGTTTTAGCATGTTTTGTTATTGGCATCAGACATCAGACTTAACAAGCGGATAGTGCACAACCCATGGTACCTGTTGTGATGACAATGTGACATTAAGCAAATACTCACCATAAAACCAAGACACTCCAATAGCTTCGATCAGCACCGCAAACAGAATTGATGTCCCTGCTGCATATTTGTCCAACAGGGTCAATACATAGATCCCACCCTGTTATGACACAGCAAAAGAAGTTGACAAAGTGAGATGAAGCTCTACACTGAGCTGCTAAAAAAACTGAAACATTCTAAAAAATATGTGACAATAAAATAAACATTAAATGTGCAGTGAACTAGGACAGTGGTTCCCAAACTGGGGTACTTGTACCCCCGGGGGTACGCCAGGTGACGGAGGGGGTACGTGAACAAAATCCTGAAATCTACTGTTTACTTAATTATAACGCACCTGACAATCAACCAGGCATGTTTTTCTCACAAGCTAAATATAAAGACGTGCTCCCTCTAGTGTACACACAGCAAAATAGTAGTCACGTAGTGCCATAAAAGGTCAAATTCATGAAATCCAATCAAAAAATATGCGTCCACTCATGCGTAAGCGCACGTCTTTACGTACCGCATGTGACTTCGCACAAAAATTACTGACAGACTTCTGGATAGCCTTGCATGGAGAGTATCGTGCCTTAGCCGATCGCGCTTTGAAAACATTACTGCCCTTCTCCACAACGTATCTTTGCGAGAGTGGGTTTTCAGCACTTGCCCACATAAAGAACAAATATCGACACAGACTCTGCATAGAGAATGATTTGAGACTCAGACTTTCTCCGATACAACCAAACATCACAGAGTTATGCAAGTCATTTCAAGCACATCCATCTCATTAAACAGTGAGTCATTTATTTATATATGAGTCATATATAATTTATTGTGTGATAAAAGAAAATTACATGTATTTAAAATGCAAATAAAAAAATGTTTGAGACCACAATTGTGACTGTAAGACAGGGGGTACGCAGAATGATGTTAAATCCCTGGGGGGGTACGCCATTGTAAAAGTTTGGGAACCACTGAACTAGGACCACAATTTTAACCCGAGCTTTTGTTATATAAGAGGGAATCGTATTCAAGCGAACATCCTGTAAGTGTCAGACCGGAAAACGCCCTTGTTACTGAAATAACAACTGTTATTGACACGAGGCTCAGCAAACGGCAGGTCCTGGAATGCACCTGGATAGGTTGAACACCGCTTCCACAGAAGAATATCAACGCCTACTTCTCAAGCCCTGCCCACTGGTTCGCGCATGACAGTACTGAACACAAGCTGCACAGAACCAGATAGAGCGAGTGTAAGCATCATGACGTTAAAGATCGCAAAATATTGTGCAGTGCCTGGTTGTGGAAGAACACAGTCGCTGCATAACCTTCCTTCGGATTCCGACAGTAGGAATGCGTGGTTGAAGTTAATTTTTAAAGACGTTCCAGCTCACGTGGGGAAAACATTGAGCGTTTGTTCGCTTAATTTCAACGTGGATTCCTTGAACAAGTCACATGTGACGTTTGGTTCCCTTTCTGTCGGTCTCTCGACGTTGTGTCGAACCGACAGAATGGGGTTTGTCTTGAGAACCTATCATCTTCTGAGTATTTAGAAAAGGCCAATGAAAATTGGCGAATGAAATTTCGCTTTTCATTCACCTTTTGTTCTTCAGAGCCTAAGCATCTGATGAGCACTTCCAGATCTTCGCTGATCTTCCAGATCTTCGCTGGTCTTCCAGATCTTCGCTGGTATCCTGCTGGAATCTACGACGTGGACAGCGGACGGTCCCTTCCTGCAGTGACTCTCCCCAGGGCGTCTCGGCAGTTCCGGAGGTGTTCGAGCAAATTTCCTTTTCTAAAAGAGCAAATTTCTCCAGCGTGGCTTGTCCCGCTGTTCTCATGGGTGCAACACACTCATCGAGGAGGGGGACGGACACAATGCCTGCTTCCAGTACGCTGGGGCAGACGTTGTGGATACGTCCTGCCCGCACTGCGGGCGGTGACGATTCAGACGTTGCGTCACAGGTGGCTGTGTTCCCAGGGACTCAGCCACCACTCGTTTGCTCCCCGTTCCGTGGCGCAGGACTACGGCCCTGCCGTCCCTATGGCAAGCAGCGAGGGTGATATGAGGATTACTGTGAGCGATAATCCGCCAGCCACGGCTCACGGACCTTCACACCTGTCTCGCTCGTCTGACCGTTCCCCAAAAGACGTCCGCCGTCTTATTCCTCAATCAGGTATTCGGACACGATGCGTGATGATGAGATTTCTCTTGCAGCATCGGGGGGTGACGTACTGCAATCCGACTCCGACGATTCCTCGGCTCCCTCCCTCGGGGGGTCGAGCCCAGGAAAAAGCGGATGTCGAGATGTCGGCCATGCTTTCCCGGGCCGCCGTGAGTGTTGGGTTGCAGTGCCCGCACTGCCTCTCCCGGCGCTCGCGGCTGGCTACATGGCGCCTCGGGTTTGAGCGCGGCTCCAAGCCGTGCCCGCCCCTAGTGCCGTGTTTACCGGAGGTGCATGAGGAACTTTGTAAGACCTGGAATGCCCCTTCCCGGCACGTTTCACGTCAAACAAAGTTCTGTCACCCTCTCTTCCCTCGAGGTTGAGACAGCTGGAGGATACGTCGTTGTCCCCCAGGTGGAGTATGCCGCCACGGTGCTCATGCCCGTAGGCGGTGGCCACCTGGGGGGGGCTCGACCTAGACTCCCGTCCAAAGCATGTGGGGTCTCGGCATCTCTGGTGTCGAGAGCTTACATTGCGGCGGACCAAGCTGCCTCCTCTCTCCACGCTATGGCTCCTGCCAGGCCAAGGCGTTGAGAGAGCTCCACGAGGGTAAGACTGACCCAGCACTTATGCAGGAACTCCGCGCCGCCACTGGCCTCGCTCTACGGGTGACCAAGGTGACCACGCGGGCCCTGGGTCGGACGATGTCCACACTTGTGGTCCATGAGAAACTCCTCTGGCCATCCTTGCGCAGATGAGTAACGCCGAGAAGGTCCGCTTTCTCGACCACCCGTCTCGCAAGGGGGGGCTGGTTGGTGTTACTGTCGAGCGCAGCGGCCCCACTCACCCGCCCGTCGGGGGGGCGCGAGACCCGCACGCGGCCTCCCCCGGAGGGTTCTCGACAGTAAGAAGCAGTCCTCCGTGCCGCAACTCGGCCGCCTCGGCCGTCGAGTCCCGTGCACTGTCTGCTTCCCAGCAGCCCTGGTCCTCTTCAACGCCCTCCAGCTCTGGTGCCCCCCACTCAGGCGGCCCCCCCTGGAGGAGACAGCGAAGAGGAGACCATCGCCCCATCAGCAGCCGCGGCGAAGCGGCCGTCATGGGAAGACCTCAGGGGGATCGAGGCTACCATTTGGCCCGACCCCAGCCACATTGCTGGGAAGTCGGATAGGGACGGATCCTGCCCCATCTCTCCATCTGCTGGCCCCCTCCGTGGGGCTGGCTCCCACTTACTCTCAAAAAGGAGAGTTTCCTCTCTCTCTGGGTTACCACAGGCGCTCTCACCCTCTGCACGACGGTGAACGGCAAACTCGACGTTGCGTCATGGCAAAGCGCAATGTCGAGTATAAACACCAGCCTTCAGCACTCTCAGACAGACAGTGCGTCGAGCCGGACAATCGCCAGGCAGGAAAAACTGCAGAGCCGATCTTTTCCCCGGGGGTCCTCCGTACTGCAAGGAATCCGTACTGCTAGCCATCGAACCACCCTCCGCGGGGGCGATGAAGCAGATCAAACCTCTAGTCCCCCTGTCACAGTTCTGGGAGCCTGGTCTCAGCTTCCCAGACTGTCAGGCTGGCTGAGGAAGACGACCCGTCTCGGCTACGCGATTCAGTTCGCTTCACATCCGCCCAAGTTCCGGGGCGTCCTTTTACCTCAGTCAGAGGCAGGGATGCCCCCGTACTTCGGGCGGAGGTCGCCTCCCTTCTGGTGAGGAGAGCGATCGAGCCCGTCCCACCGGCCGAGATGTTCAGCGGGTTCTACAGCCCGTACTTCATTGTCCCCAAGAAAGGCGGAGGGTTGCGCCCTAACGTGGATCTGCATGTTCTGAACAGGCACCTACACAAGCTGCCTTTCAGGATGGTCACGCAGAAGCGCATCCTGGCATCCGTCAGGCGTCAGGACTGGTTCATGGCAATCGACCTGAAGGACGCATACTTTCATGTCTCGATCCTCCCTCGACATCGGCCGTTCCGACGGTTCGCGTTCGAGGGACGGGCATATCAGTACAGGGTCCTCCCCTTCGGTCTGTCCCTGTCTCCACGAGTCTTTACGAAGGTCGTGGAAGCCGCCCTCCTTCCCCGTTGGGAAGGAGGTGTGCGGGTACTAACTATCTCGACGACTGGCTCAAGTTTTGGCACACTCTCGAGATCTGTTGTGTACACACAGGGACCTGGTGCTCCGGCACCTAGATCGGTGGGGCTACAGGTCAACTGAGAAAAGAGCAAGCTCTCCCCGGTGCAGAGCATCCTCTTTCTCGGTATGGAACTCGACTCTGTCCTCACGAGCGGCCCCGCTCCCCCCCCGGGGGGGGCGCGAGACCCGCGACGAGGAAGCCCGCACCCTCGCGGCCTCCCAGAGGCAGCGCGACTGACTAGCGCGCCCGATCAGTGTTGAACTGCCTGAAGATCAGACAGTCAGCGGTCCCCCTGTAACAAGAGGCTCCTGGGATACATGGCATCCTCGGCGGGGGGGGCCCCCCTCGGGTCGATGCACATACGACCGCTCCAACACTGGCTGCAGAGTCAAGTTCCTTGGAGAGCGTGGCACACCGGCAGCAGGCGTATGGTCACACGCTTTTCTGCCGACACACCCTAACCCCCTGGTCTCCATGACCTTCTTGCGGACAGGGGTCCCCTTTGGGATGCCTCCCTGCAAGGTTGGGGTGCCGTGTGCAACGGGCAAGCAGTGTCGGGGCGGTGGACGGGCCCCCGCCTGCGTTGGCATTTCAACTGCCTAGAGTTGTTGGTTGTGCTACTTGCATTGAGGAGGCTACTACCTCTCATGCAGGGAAGCACGTGCTGGTCCGGTCGGACAGCACAGCTGCTGTGGCGTATTCTTTCACTCACAGCAGCTAACATGACTCGCCCGACGCCTCCTCCTCTGGAGTCAGCAGGTGATCAGCTCCCTGCGAGCCACACACATCCCAGGCGTCCTGAACCAGACAGCCGATGCGCTCTCTCGTCAGTCGACGCCTCGCGGAGAGTGGCGACTCCCTCCCCGCGCAGCCGGCTCATTTGGGGGCAGTTCGGCCAGGCACAGGTGGTCCTGTTGCCTCCCCGGACTCCACCCATTGTCCGCTTTGGTACTCCCTGTCCGAGGTACCCTCGGCACGGATGCCCTTGCACACAGCTGGCTGCGGGACAAGCGGAAGTACGCTTCCCCCCAGTGAGCCTCATTGCACAGGTCCTGTGCAAGGCCAGGGAAGAGGAGCATCAAGTGGTACTAGTTACACCCCTTTGACCTAACCAGGACTTGGTCCTCGGAGCTGAGGCTCTGACAACAACTCCCCCCTGGCCACTCCCCCTGGCAAACGGCTTCCCCAGGGGAAGGGGCACGTTACGGCATCCCAGGCAGAACCTGGGCTCCATGTCTGGACAGGACGAGGAGATCCTCTCCCCCTCCACACTGGGAATGTATGTAGCCGCTACGGCCGCTCATCATGACCCAAGTGCTGGGTAGCCTCTGGGACAGCACGACCTGGTCATTAGGTTCCTAAGGGGCGTGAGAGGGTGACCACCTTACCCGCGCTCCGTACCCTCTTGCGAACTAGGTGGCGGGCCTCAAGAGGCCCCGCCCCCTTCGAGCCTCTCGGGGTTGCCGCTCTTTCTCAGTCTTGATAAAGACGGCTTTCCGCATGGCGCTCACCTCCAAGAGGGTAGGGGATCTACAAGCACCCTCCGTGTCCACGGATTGCCTAAAACTCGGGGCCGGGATTCTCACGTTATCTTGAAACCCCGCCCCGGCTACGTGCCCAAGGTTCCCACCACTCTCCCGAGAGACCAGGTGGTGAACCTGCAGGCGCTCCCCACCGGGGAGGAAGACCCAACCTATCCATGTTATGTCCAGTATGCGCACGGCGCCTCTACTTGACAGGACGCAGCAGAAGCTCTGAGCAGCTCTTTGTATGTTTCGGAGGTCAGCAGGAGGGCTGTCTCCAAACAGAGGCTGGCGCACTGGATCGTGGATGCCCTCGTTAGGGCATACCGATCTCTTTCGCCCCTGCCCGTTGGGGGTGAGTCAGGGCGCCTCTCTGCCAGACATCTGCAGAGCTGCGGGTTGGGCTATGCCTAACAACTCAGTGAGGTTCTAATACCTATGCGCGGAACCGGTGTCAGCCCGCATCCTGGCAAGGTGTGGGACTGGCAGCCGGTAGGGCGTACGCCTGCGGAAGCCCTTCCCCCTCCGGGGGGAGCATTGGCGATCCCGCCTCACTTCTTTCCCCTCGGGTAAAGAA
Organism: Triplophysa rosa; assembly: GCF_024868665.1. Classification (NCBI taxonomy): domain Eukaryota; kingdom Metazoa; phylum Chordata; class Actinopteri; order Cypriniformes; family Nemacheilidae; genus Triplophysa; species Triplophysa rosa. The sequence continues at coordinate 20,301,023 of NC_079890.1, forward strand.
CAGGCATTCCATCCATCACTAGCACCCTTCCAGGGGACAGGCTGGGCAGAGCAGCCCTGCCCCCTTAGGCCGGGGGACAGTTGAGTTATCTCCCACATAGCTCTAACCGGACCTAGTGCTCCAGACGTGGTAACCCCCCCTCCGTGGGCTGTTCCGTCTGATGTATCCTCATGAATGGTTCCCACCTTGGCAACCCATGACCTCCCCAGGTGGACTCCCACCTTGCGGTTAACTCCTGCAGTCCACACTTTCCTCCCATGAGTTCTCCCCTGATGGTGAGACCATGTGGTGTCTCCACTAATTCCTCCCTACGGTAGGTAGTGGCCTCTGCAGCGTTTTTCCCCCAGAGGGGAATAATGCTTACCCAGTGGCCCGTACGGTGCCGGGCGGCTTCTCGCCATTTAGAGAACTAGGCCTCCGCCCGTGACGGCCGGTGATAGGGGCTTCCCAACTTTGTGTAAAGCTCTGGGTCCCCCTACCTCTCCACTGGAGGGTCATAATTTCGCGTTAGCGTCTTCGTCTGACTCGCCCAGGCCAGTCAACGTCGCTCCGCAGAGATTGTGAAGCGGCTCAGTGCTGTGGCGTTTTCCATAGGAACCCCATTCTGTCGGTTCGACACAACGTCGAGAGACCGACAGAAAGGGAACGTCTTGGTTACGGATGTAACCTCGGTTCCCTGATGGAGGGAACGAGACGTTGTGTCCCTCATGCCACAACACTGGCCGCCCACCCCAGCGGTCGGGGGAGGATGCTTTAGGCTCCTCAGACCAACAGGTGAATGAATGAGCACGCCGGCTTCCCTCTTATACCCGGACATCCGGGGAGGAGCCCGGCATGCAAATTTCATTCGCCAATTTTCATTGGCCTTTTCTAAATACTCAGAATATGATAGGTTCTCAAGACAAACCCCATTCTGTCGGTTCGACACAAAGTCTCGTTCCCTCCATCAGGGAACCGAGGTTACATCCGTAACCAAGACGTTTTGCGGAGAGACTAAAATGAAAAAGCAGTGCTGTGCCATCAATATTGGATCCGATAGGAATGGAGCAGCAATCTTATGTGAGTAAAGCATATTTGTACTATGTGTCACTATTGCTTTGTTAGAGATCGCTTGATATGCCCTGATAGTATTACCTGGGGACCTCTAGTCATTTGTAATAATTGTAATTGGCATCTCTGTGATTTGGCGGGCTCATATATCATTTTTCAAGGTTTTATCCACCATTTGCGAATAATGGTGGCTGTTTTGAAGTGTTTTGATATTATTTCTGGTGCTGGGCCATTTTGGCCGGGAGTCTACCATTTGTTGATTTATCATGAAAACTAAAACATTTGAGACCCGCAATCACGGTGATCTTCTGTCCGGTTCGCGGGTCTTAAATGCTGACATGTACGGTCATATATCACTAAACACCATACAACTATAGGCTATACAAACTATACGCAAAGCCTTGCCATCACATCCGGGAAATAAGTCCTTAAATTTGAGTAAAATCAGGTTACGTAACGTTACGTCTCTAACCAATTTCACAGAAGGCTCCAACTATGTCAACTATGCAAGCTGCTATCCAATCATAGAAGTGGGCGTTTACTTCCAAGTCTTCTATGCGGCCCGCCCTTAAAAACCGGCCGGCCTCAAAACCAGGGTAGAAAATAGCCTATTACTTATTGATTTTGATGTTTTCGAATGTAAAAACCACGCGAACGTCATAAGTAGACATCAGACAATAGTATAAAACAATAAAAATGGCCAGTTCACTGCACCTTTAATATTTTTTGGTATATTCATTTTATTACACTGCCTGAATACAGACTATTGTTGGATTCAGCTTAATGTTTCTTAAAATGTTTGTAAAGTCTTAGCCTTGAATAAAAAAAAATTACAGTGTCAGAAACAATAATATTTCTAACGATAACAATCACTTCGTACTGTGCAAACAACACTTACATTTGTGATGCAAAAGAGCGCTACAAGGAATGTCCCAAATGCTGTAGCGAATGTAAAAACCTTTCTATTCCTCTTGAGAATTTTGAAGTCATCTGAGAGTCCAGTGATTACTGCCTCCATGCCGCCCATCTAAATAGGATACTACATCACTAGTGTATGCATACTGGATTTTACAGCTGCACTATTTTTAGTTGAAGTTTAAATAGTTGAAACTTAAAGTCACCATGAAATCAAAGAGGGAAAATTCTAAGTGTTTTACAGTGTTGCAGCGATTATAATAAATTATTTATCCGTGCACACCATTGTTTTTTTTCATTCATTTGCACTTGTAATCTTTAATCAAAAACATTAAGTTCATCTCCCCTTCTCAACAACAACTCTTCACCACATGACGTAAGCAACAGAAAAAGGGTAGGACTATACTGACTGCCCCATGGCCATGCATTTTTAGCCCTCCCCTCCAGGCCCCGGGTCAGTCACTGAACAAACAAACCAATTAAAATGTGAAGGGCAAAGTGAAGCCCTGCATTTTTCTAATTTCAGAAGACGTTTCGCCCGGATAGCCTATACGTCACGATACGGAAAAGAAGTCAATCGCAACTTCTGTTTCATGGTGATTTTAAATGGTGTTCCTGTAGCTTAATTGGTAAATGGAACTATACTGATAAAAACATGGGCAGCTTCAGTGCACTGTAGGTCACTTTGGATAATAGCATCAGCCAAATGCAAAAACTTTTAATAATTTATATCTAAACAAGTTTGTCTCAATTTCAAGTGAGACGCAGATAGTTTCGAAAGACACAGATTACAATCTCAACACTCAGAGTAGATGTTACAGTATACACCATACCATACAATCCAGTTGCATAGAAACCAAGACAATAACAAGATTTATTTGAACTTACAGAGCTGTCAATCCCAAGGGTCAGAAGCATAATGAAAAAAACTATTGCAAAGAATGTAGATCCAGGTAGAGTTGAAATCGCTTCTGGGTATATAATAAATACCAGTCCAGCTCCTGAACACAGACACGCACAATCACTACAAGTATTTGCAGCAAATTTGCAATGAGCAAATTTATACAAGAGCTAAAACTGTAGAAGCTACAGACCTTCAGTGGCCACATCCTTTATGTCGACGCCATGCCGATTAGCCATATACCCCAGTACTGAGAAGATGGCAAACCCTGAGAAGAAACTGGTAATGCAATTAATAGTGCTGGTCAGGATAGCATCCCTGCAATAGAGCACAAGAAGAGATACATTATAGCTGATGACTTGCGGGATCTATCACATAAATATTTAAAAGTGAACACTTAACCCCATTGAAGATCAGCTCTGTTTTATATCAAATGAAATCTTAAGTTTAGAAATCAGATTTATATAGCTCATTTCCTGTCATGATTCCACTGGGTTTGACACAGCATAACTTTGCAATAGCCAAATTCATCACCGGTTAACATAATGACTGCAATAAATGTAGACTGTGAAGAAGTACATGAACACCTATTTCACTGGAATCATGTTTTGGTTTCTTGTGCACTTGTATTTTCAATGTGAAAACGTGATTGGAAATACACACTCATATAGGTTTAATTTCTTAACAAAGTTGGATCTGTGGGTTCAGTTTCAGCTAATGTAAAATTGATACTGCTTACTGTAAGTCATCAATATTGATATTAAGCGTGTACATTTACAAGTCATCTTTTGATCTGACATTTGAATAAATAAAACAATCAATCTTTGCTTCTCACACATAAAATAAAACTTTTCACTTCATGCACCATATCCACAAGCATTTTATGACAAATGTAGCTGTTTATGGTGGATTAATCATGATATATGAGTTGGAATATGAACAGTATTTGACATAAGGCTAATTTTTTACTTCAGTACACTTCTTCAGCCTTGAATGAGTCTTATGATATCAGTAGGCAACAAGCAGAACAAGTTTGTGTACACCGTTTTTAAATCCATTTGTATGTAAAATTTCCCACAATTTACGTGAGAAATGTTTTTATCCACAATTTACCATTTCCTTCTGATTGCGTTTTAATAAGAAGGCCCAATGTGTGTGATGAGGTTAAATGCAGGGCAAGTCTCCAACATCACCATAGGATTTATACACTTTAATGAGTGGTGAAATGTCTTAAGACACAGAGAAACATTGTTCTACAGTTTGACCTGGATCTAAAAATCTGTTATATACTGTTATTTTAACCACAGGGATTCACAAGGTGACTGCCACCTGCTGGTCCCATCAACAATTCTAACAAAATATAATTTTCAGAGGCAGCATAGCCAAGGACTAGTCTAAGTGAGTTAAGCAAAAAACATTAAAAAATCAATGTGTGCTTTGAAGTGAAATTCACACATTAAACCCTTTTGTGCAATTGCCATACAATTAGGCGACATTATTACCTACCACACGTATCAAGATCTGTCTTACCTGTAGCAGTTATTGTCAAATTTATTGTAGCTAGCGTAGGCAATGAGGACTCCAAACCCAGCTCCTAGAGAATAGAAAATCTGAGTAGCTGCATCAATCCATACCTGCAGCAAACAAAAATCAGTGATTATCTGTCTATTACAAAGCGAAGTGCATCTCTTAAGATTTATGTATGGAGATATCTCATTGTATGTTCATAGAATGGGTTACCCATACAGCAATTGTGGGTGAATAACATACTTGTAGGTTATTGAGCTTGTTCAGGTCAACGTGGATATATTCCCTAATTCCATTCATTGCACCAGGGAGAGTGATACCTCGAATCAGCAACACCAATAACACTATGTAGGGCATAGTAGCTGTAATATACACCACCTGAACACACACGCGAATACACCTCTTGAATACAGATCACATTAAAACCTACAGCATCTCAACAATTTAATATTTACTCAGACCTGTCATTGACAGAATGGCCTAAAACAAACATCGTTTGGAGGTTTTGCACCTTTCCCGATGATTTGACCCCCTTCCACAAGCTGAAGTAGAGGATGAAGACAACCACAACGAGGCAGAGGGTGAGGTCCCAGCGAGGAAGACCCAGGTCATGGATGCCTTTACTCTCGTGGATGTGCAGCACCCCGCGCCTTGAGAGGAGAAAAGGTCGGCGTGGTTAGAGCATTATCTGTTTCTAGTCTGAAATAGAGATTTTGCGCAACATTTTTGGCTTATCTTTCACTTTAAATGAAAGTGTGCTGTATTTTGGGCACTTTTATCTAGAGTTAGATAACATTCCTCCTGTGCCTTGTTCAAAGGCTCTCAAAGCGGTCGTGAAGGAAGGATCCATCTGGGATTTATTCGAGTGTCTACCTTATCCAATTATGGAGGTTTTATCAATGAAGCTCCCACAAATAATGCCACCATTATTGTGTTTCTTGTTGGATTTGGGGAAAACAGAGTAAAATATTCATGAACGTTTTTGCGCACATATTAAAAAGGTGGAGATCTGTTCAGCATGCAGGAATAACTCTTTGTGCAAAGCAAGTTACATTGTACATTTCAAACGTTTTGTTTTGTGGTGCAAACAATATAAATCATTTAAATAAATAATAGTCTTAATTTGGCTATAGCCATCTTACCTGTCTGTTAGTTAGGTCTTCAGGTCAAATGTTGTCTTCTAAATAATATTTATTACCAGGTGACCAAAAAAAGAAACACTATAAAAACACATGGCGTCAAATGCATGATGTGCGGTCATGTTTCTTGGAAGTGGGCCTCATCGGCTCTTCCAAATGATATACTGTAATGCTTCGTCCTTAGTTACTACAATAAAGTGTTATTGTCAGCTCAGAATCTTTAAAAACAGAACTCAGTCTAGGATAACTTTCAATGGAAACCTGTCTTGTTATTGTAGCACATTCTTACACACTTTTATGTGCTTCATATGTTATGGTTATGCTCGCTCTTATTTTATGTCTGTCTCGTATTGTCTTTTCTCCTGCACACACTAACTCAAACAGTATCACGCACTCTCCCTGTGTTAGTCCATTCAACTCATTTGCCAGGTCATAAATCCCTGTTTCCACCATAGGTTCTTGCATCCCAGGAGGGATGACCAATGTTTCTACGTAGCAATTTTACATCTTCAAATTGAAAAACTATGAATTACGGTGAAGATGTTTGGTATTGGAAGATGTGTTCCTGTGTAGCTCAGTTGGTAGAGCATTGCGTTAACAATGCAAGGTTGTGGGTTCGTTCCCAGGGAACACACACTGATGAAAGACATGTATAGACTAAAATGCACTGTAAATCGCTTTGGATAAAAGCGTCTGCCAAATGCGTAAATGTAATGTAAATGATTCTATCCAATCATTAATTCCATGGGTTCTGTCTTCCAACAAATATCTGCATATGCCCCATCTGAAAAGAGCCTCTGTAGAATGAGATCTAAATAATTCCTGTGCTGCACCTCCCAGTGAGGTTCAAAGAGCAGAAACAATAAAGGCCATTGTTCTTAAATTATAAACAAGCTCCAAAAGGACTGCCAGAGCATTGCTGTAATCTTTCCTTCTGAAAGCGGCATCTTGTAGAGGAAAAACTTAAACTGGAACACACTTTATGAATTCAGGTTTGATTTTAGACCCAGATGTGTCATTTCTACTTCAAATTCTTCACGTCACCTGATTAATCTCCCATACTTATGATTTTATGTGTAATGTGTTGTTTTTACAATGTTGACAGTAACAATAAAGGATCAGCACAAAGGTCTGGTTTCATTTCCAACTATAATGTCTATATATGGGGAACACAGCATCTTTAAAACTGGAGAGAGTTTGAGATTCTCATGAATCCATCAAAAAGTCATTAGGTCGTGCAGTTAGGATAAACAAGAGTGTGAGGTCCAGGGTGATGAAACCATCACTTCTTGTCTAATGAAACAAGGATAACCAGACAGAAATTTAGCCCTCAAGGGATGGGAGACGGTCCAATCCCAATCCAGTCGTTCAGGTTCTTTTGAAGTATCCAATTTGCGTAATTATTGCCCCAAACATCCCGAGAGGCCTGCCAATCTGTCTGTTCTGCTATTGCTTGACCTTTATTCCACTTTCTCTAAAATTTCATTTGACCCCTGGCTCTATGAAACATAAAATAATTTCACAAACATCTCACTTCAAGGAATTCAGTTTTTGTGTTCAATTCATGCATTTCTTCACTCATTTGCCACTTAAAGAAATACATGAGCACTGCGATAACACTAGAAAGAGAGACCTTATTACTTATACCAATTATAGACACGACATGAACATGCACTTGACTACAAGTTGAAAAGATGTAGGGAGATATCAACCTTGGATATTAATCTTTGATAACTTGTGTCCTTATGCTTTGATGACCTTTTATACATTAATAAACAGTCAAAACAAGCACAAAGATATAATCTTAATCATTTTGCAACTTCATACATTTCTACTTTTCTTTCTTCTTTTTAAGTCTCACTGACAGGAAAGATATGATCGCAGCCCCCTCTAATCATATAATTGCATTAGATTGGTGAGTATCTTGGCAAACGTTCCCTCAAGAGCTCTCGGTTCATCCGAGGTTCTGTCTTTGCCAAGCTAAACTCTAATACCTATGATTTCAACATATCCCAGCCAGACAAAAAAGGGCCTAAGGAGACCTCTGATGGCATGTGGGGTCTCATCACAGCTTTCTTATTTTTGGAGCATATTACATTTGTCTCTATAACAGATTGCAGCATGTCTTAAAATGTTTTTGTGAAATTGCACAATAGGTACCTTTCTGGCTGACACAAACAAAGTGTTGGTTTATTGTGATTTTGCAGAAATCTTTTTTAAAAAACAAAGTGAAAACAGACAGCAGTTGTAGATTTAAACCTTCTCATGTCATATTATTAAACATACAGTAGTACTGACTGGGTAGCTATTGAGAAAGTTGTATTCTTTTAACTTAACGATAATCATTTTAAAGGTTTATGATTATTTCCGTGCTGTTTATTGGAGGGTTTATTTTTACAGGTGCCATAATTAATCATGTTGCGTTAAAAACTCTCTCTCGTTCCAAATAATTATATTTTATTTCTCAAAATCCACTTGCTTGTTTTTATGACATCACTCCAGCGTTAAATCTGAGACTGTGTATGATGTAACACGATTTCAGTAATTATGGGATGATTAGATTTAGGACACCCACTGTGTAAAACAATACAACAGCGCAGGAACTGTTCATTATTCTCGACAAACAGTGATCGACTTCGACTTGTCAAGACTGGCAGAGACATTTTAGTGAAAGAATATGTGGGTGACAACAAACACTAGACATTTACTTTGTTGAGCTTGTCATACAACTTCATTTTTGCTTTTGTCTGGCTGTCGCCGGCTTTCGAAACGACGCGTTGCACAACGGTTTGTGTGATACAGATAAACCTGGTGCGTTCTATTAGCGGCCTGACTGAGGCGCGGGGCTGTCGGCTGCTGGTTCATGGTTCTCCCTGTCATTTTGAGATATTCTGGGTAGCACACTGGTTAATCTAATATCCAGTGTATGGCACACCTGCAGAGTGAGTGAGCATGTTGAATGTGTGACAGTAATGAATGTTCTCTGGTGCCCTGTGTGCTGTCCAATGATCACTGCTGGCCGAAAACTATTATAATATAGAGACACGAGGGAGGAAGAGCAGAGGAAATGACAGCTTTCCACATCCCCTCACACACAGAAGACAGCTGGGGAAAAGACACTTCAAAGCACTGTTGGCTGGGAAAGCGGTCTGAAAGAGGGTAAACGAACAGGAGAGGGAGAAATGGCGAGAAAAAGCTAAACAAGACCATCAGAAAGTACAGTACACTAAAAAAATCCATAAAAATAGGGCACAATAAACTATTAATATGAAGGAATTTTCCATATTCATTTTTACAGTTGTTTTACTTTTATTTTACATTTTGCACTGCATTAAATTGCATTTTAGCATTAACGGGAATGTCCGTAAAATAAAAGAAAATGTACTGGTAATTTTCTGCCAGTACTTTATCCGTTTTTTTACGGAATTGTTTTACAGTGTATAAAAGTCAATGTGAAAGAAAAAGCAGTACATAGTCAAAAGGTACAAAAGGTATGAGAAGATCCACTAGAAACAACTAGGAAGCACTGCCGTAAAGACCGTTATTTTTTATTCAAATAAGCCTAAAAACATTTACAAATCTTATTTAAAACAGTGTGTTTTATCATCATTTCAAGGAATCATTTCGGCTCGGCTGGGAAACTGTTCAAACATGTGGGAACTGCAATTTATGATTTAACAAAAGTGTGTAATAATATGTCTATTTCTGGCACATCTATATTTATCTGTATGGCACTCTTTTTAACATGTTAAATATTTTTGGTGAGCGTTAAAACATTGCTTTGTTTGTTGCTTTTTCTAGCACTGTTACAACATCTCTGTTTGGCTTGGCATCACTGCTGCCCAAAGTTTATGTTTCTCTTTCTAGGAAAATTTGCATGTTTAAAGCCACAATATGGAATAATTTTGTTATTAAATATCCCAAAATCACTTGCACGGTGTGATAAATTTCATGCAGTTGTGTACTTACATTATCCCAAATGTTCCCAATAATGTGCAACTCCAGAGAAATTCCTATTTAAAATAATAACCCGTCCCTTGTATTTGTCGCATATCAGTGACTTAATATCCGGTGCTCCGCACTACCCTCAGTTTCCGCTTGTAGAAACTACGGCAACACGCAAATGCGAAAGTGGTTATACAGCATCTGGGACGCAACATCTGTTGTTCTGTTATTATGGATCATGATTACTCTTTGGCGAGTAAAGGAAACCCAAAAAATGGCCAAACGAGGCAAGCAGGCTTATGGACAAACAAAGAAATAAAACAAGGATTTATATCGGCGTGGCGTTTTCTAAATGGAGAGAGCTTTGCGACCAACTTGGACTGGACAGAGACTCCGCTCTCACATGTGTTTTAATAGACAGGTAAGCACATTTTTTATTGTACACGAAATACTCATGCACAGATTATTTGAATAGTTATGAATGCAGTTACCCTATGAAATACAGTATATGTCGCACAAAAATATGTAGCCAATAACGTTTATTGTAAATGCTGTGGGTTCGTTCCAATTTACTTTTTAAACGATGACTGTATGACAGGTAACAGGTAAAACTGTGTAGCATTACGCTACCAAATCAATTGACAAAGTCCAATATCAGTCGCGGGCTAACGTAACATTACATTCCACGTTTCTTGCAAGCTAATCCATTACGATGACATAAAATAAAATTCATTCATTACCTCGTCCGTGAACATGATGGGCGATCTCCATAAGCCTCTGGATGGTAAAAACAACATGTCCCATGATTCCACTCTCCAACATAAAGTCATTTAGCATCACCTTTTGTTGTTGTTTCGAAAGTGCCATCTAGCGGTCCAAATATTCCATATTGTGGCTTTAAATGTGGAATTTTAAAGAGTGCCATTTTACACAATATCCAGATTATCTTTACAGAAAAATGTAAGCACCAACTCAAACAATTAGACTTAAAACAGTCATTATCTGGTATGTATTTAAGGTACAGGGAAAATCGTATGATAAATGTTTCTTTAAAGATTATAAAAAGAACAGTTGGAACGAAGACACTGGATGTAGAAATAGAAATAGGATCCTTAAACCCTGGTGACTTGTGTCTCTCTGAATTTTCTATTTTCCACAACTGACTGTAAACAGTTCAGCAAAGCGATAAAGGATCTTCATTGTTAGAGGCATTCCTCTGGTTTGTACTTACATGAGAAGCCCAATTTTCCAAGGAAAAGGAATGGTTTTCTTTGAAGTGCAAACTGCCTTTCTTTCAGTCAACATCAAAAGCTACAGAACTGAGTGTTTTACATAGCCTTATACGACATTATAATGCAGGGAGATATTTACCAGCCTTACTTATATTGACCTAAATTGTTCAGCATAAGTGTTCAAATCTATCAATCTGATCTTCGTGCCTGTCTTACATCCCACAGCAGTGACAAAAGAATACACCAGGATGTATTTTTAAAAAAAATTAAATGCTTAATATAAAGGAATTTTCGAGAAAGGCATTTGAAGGTGAAGTCACTAACAATAACTAAAATCCAAATTGCTGGCACTACCCTGATATGTATCTAATATACAAGTGCATTACATACACCACTGTACACAGTGTACATATTGTGAATGTCTTGTTTGTTTTTTTGTAGTTTCACAATTCTAAAAAGAAATAAGGATAAGAACCCTTATCCTGCCAGGAAATCATGATAACAGCTAGACTGATGGATGAAAGTCAACCTGCCTTCCAATACTATACTAGTTTTCATACTGACAGAATTTGACCAGACAGTTTCCCTCACTGCTGACTTCTCGCTCAACCACTAGCAATGATTAACTAAAGTCCAAAACTCGTCAACACATCCTGACAGAGTCGAAGCCAGTTTTCAAATGTGGTTTTCATATTTTTCTACCAAATCCAAAAGACTACTAAAAAAAACTAAAAATCTACAAGAACAGTATTCATGAGCTCACAGACAGACACAAGCCTACACAACCAATACTGTGCAGATGTCACATGCTTTGTGCCAGCCCTACAAAACACTACATGCACAATGGAATGAAAGAATAGATGGAAAACAAATCCTGAACAGCAATAGCTGACTGATACTTCCATTAGGTGCCATATCAGCAAGACTCGACTGGTACAACATGACAAAGATGAACTAAAGAGCAACCTATATATTAATAATGCTCCACGCTGAAAAGCTTTAAAGACAAGCTGAAAAGAAACTTGAGCAAATATACATGTATTGAGGGGTGGGGGTTGAAACTACACTGATAAAATGCAATTTATAATTCAAAGAACTTACTCGTAGAACTCTGCGGCAGGTGTGTTCTTGTACTTGGCGTAGCTGGTTCCATTAGCCAAGAAGGAGCCATTAATGAGATGTGGATCTGTGCAGTTGGGGCTGTTCCACGTGTTGCCACATTTGAGCCAGGGCAGCTCATTCGTCAACGAGGCAAATAAGTAATACAACGACCAAGCTATGATGACGTTGTAGTAAAACCCCACATACAAAGCTATGATGATCACCGTGTAGCCAACACCTGAGAAGAAAAGTAATAGGCATCATTTGTTATACAGTAGTGCTCAATGGATTTGTTTTAAGGCCTGTTGGCTGAAGTCAAAGTATGCTATAAAAAGTTTTATTCGAGTCATAGCAAGTGTTTTGTATCTATCTGAATAGTTTTCATTTCACTTGAATTAGGTGTTTAGACATTTTCAACTTACCTTTAAATACAGGGCAGATTTTCCAAACAGTAGCTGCTCCCTCTCTGTTATATTGACCCAGGGCTAGTTCCATGTAAAATAGTGGCATCCCAGCAATGAACAGGAACAGAATGTATGGGATCAGAAAGGCACCTGGGGGACGCAGTCACGTTACATACATTCATCATTGAAGCAACCAACACACCGCATGGCAAATATACGGTAGAGAATGTGAAATTCACAATATTAAAATTCTTCACTCTGCTACCGTATTTTGCGTTAGAATATCCTCAGTTGCAAAAACTGAACACCATGGTTTTTCTTACATAAAGGTCAAAGGTATTAAATTAAGATTTAATAGGAAACCCTGTTACCTTTTCAAATAACTGTCTAAATTAAATATTGACCAGACTTGTGCCACTTTAAGCCAAGGTGTCTCCTTCAAAGCCAAGAGTCACCTTCAAAATCATCAAGGCTGGAAATTTGCCCTGCGCTACACTACTGTAATATACCCTCTACTTATATTGTACTCAGACCTCATAAAAGAAATTGATGCTGCATATACCACACAAAACATAATCTGAGAAAATATGAAAAGTTAATTCATTGTTGTCTTGTATTACAGTACATTGTACAGTATACTCTTAAAAATAAAGGTGCTTATAAAGGTGCTTAAAAGGTTCTTTACAGCGATACCATAGAAGAACCATTTTTGGTTCCACAAAGAACCTTTCAGTCAAAGGTTCTTTAAAGAACCATCTTTTCTTGTCTTTTTATAATCTGAGGAACCTTTTTTTCGCCACAAAGAACCTTTTGTGAAACACAAAGGTTCTTCAGATGTTAAAGATGAATTCTTTATGGAACCATTTAGACAAAAAAGGTTCATCTATGGCGTAGTGAAGCACCTTTATTTTTAAGAGTGTAGGCCACTACCACCATTGACTAAATGTCTCTGTAATTCATTTTAATACACATTTGCACAAAAAAAAGATTTTTAATGCAATAAAGACATAATGTACAGAAAACACACCCCTGACACACAAAAATCTCCTGCACAAAGAGTGACAACATACAGTACATTAGGTTACTCATAAATTAACAAACATCACGCAACTGTTAAACAATAGCTTAGAAGTTAACTACATTCATGACACTGAGTGTAGTTTCTGAAACACTTCCACCGAAAGGAACTGGTTTATAATGTACTGTAGGAATGAAGGAAGAGTTATTTTTAGGTCTAAGCGAGAAACACCTACAGTAATTTACAAATCTGTTACTTTAAGACCACTTACCCACTGATCAGAACAGCAATGATTGATTGAACTCAGAAGTATTGGAAAAAAAACAGAATGCAAACACTACGGTTTCAAAGGCAATACAAATAACAATGCGTTTATAAGTTGCTTCAATAATAATTTATATATTAAATGCACAGTTAGCAGTACAGAATACATAATCACTTGTAAACTGTAACACAAAACATATATTACATGACAGCTGTCATGCAAAGGGTGACCCTCAAAATAAATCTTACCTCCTCCGTTTTTGTAACACAGGTAGGGGAACCTCCACACATTTGCCAGGTCCACGGCAAAGCCTATGACCGAAAGCAGAAAGTCCAGTTTCTTGCCCCATGTCTCTCGCTCTTCATCATCCGCGGATCCGGAGGTGCAGCCGCGAGAGCTCGGAGAGGCCACTATAGAGGAATTCGTGTACTGGACCCCGTTCTGCTCCTTCACCAGGATGAGCTCCACTTCCTTCTTCTCCACGTTCAACTGTTTTAACGGGGCCACCGCGGACAGCTTGTTCTCGGACAGGACCGGGATGTTCATCTTTGCGCCCTTGCGCTCTCGTGGCCCCGAGAATGTGGAGAAGGTGAAGCGCGCGCCGCTCGCACTGACGATGATGATGCTGATGATGCTGCTGCTGCTGGTGATGATGATGATGGTGATGAATAGGAAACGCTACAGCAGCAGTGAGATGTAGATTTCATCAGCTGTGGGAGAGAGGAATAAAAGTTTATTAATATGACAACGAGACTGAGTACAGCATCTTTATATTCATCCAATAATACAAGTACTTTTACGCGTCACCATTAGTAATTAAACAAACGCAAAACGGTTTACGAAGACTGCGCAAAAGCATTTTAACATAAATAAAACTTTTTACTACTCCACATTTGCTCTTGGACGCACTGCAAGTAATAGAATAACTAGTTTTGAGTTACATTAAATCGGGTTGTCTTTCTTTTCGTATATATCTGTAACAGTGAAGATAATTCTGTACTTGTCAATCTGAGGGGTCCCTCCATAATCCGTCCCTCCCGCTCGATCCAGAAAATGTTGGGTTGGAAAATGAGAGACTGCCTCTCCTCATAGAGTTTTACTCTCCCCTCCCAACAGACTGAATGCTATAAAATGCAAGCATTTAAAACAACATGGTGTTTCTCCACGTGATTTTTTCTATATTATCATCATCCTCTTCAGCTTCCCCTCCGCCCCCTGAGCGAGCGCTCTTCATCCACACCGCTGGATTCAGAATAGGAAGCACCTTGCATGTTTGTTCTCGTTAACATTCAGTCGCACCTGACTTGATTATTTTCACTAGTCGTGTTGTATGAGCTTGATAAAATGTAGTTTGTTGGTATATTTAGAAGACGTTTGTGTGTTTTTTACCCAGTGTATTTGAATTTTAAATAAAGACATAAATGGTCAATACGAGATTTACAATCTCCAACATAATGCGCGTGTAAGCAAAATTACAAATTAAAAGAATACATTTTACAATTAGGTTAAATATAGGCGCTCTCATTTTAAAGTCTGTTTTTATTTCTTTCTAAGTTGCCTGTTTCTTCTCTATTCTTCACATATTAAATTAGTTGTTTTCTAAGAAGCAGTAAAAGCATTGTGTTCCATGTGTAATCTAATTCCATACCCGCTTTAGCCAAAGGCGACGATTTCTATTAGATATGGGCGATCAGTTCATCCCATTAAAGTCAATGAATGTCCCCTTAAAGCTCTCCAGCGTTTTTATGAAACCTTTAAAGGCCTGTTTTTGTGCAGTTTTGTACATATTCTGGTCCAGATTAGATAACAAAAGTAAGAAACAGGGTATTAGAGGCTGATTTATGTCTTCTTTAAGACATTCTTCCTTCAGAGGACCTGGAATCTTTGTTTTCTTTTCAGAGTATTGCTATACACACACGATAAAGGGCGATGTTAAAGAAGGTCACCTCAAGAGCAAACCAGCTTCCAACCTTTTCTTGTTAGTTGAAGGATATTTGCATATTATGCATCAATATTCTAATTTGTTTTTCACAGGAGTAGACACTGCATTATCTACCATATCACCGTGGAGTCTAATACTGTAACAAGTGAATTACAGTCTGTTGTAAAGATAAAACTGTGTTGACTTCTAAACTTTGAATCATTCTCACCTAGACAGGGAAATGTATCTAAGAATGTGAATATCAGAATAACAGAAATACTGAACAGTTATTTACATCCGACATTACATAAAGTAACCTTTATAGAATGTTCAAACTGTTCTCCAGTTCAGGATGTAATGTCAATCAGCAGCCCCTCTAATGGAAATCTTTCAGTGTTATTTCTTCTGTTCTTATCTATGAAACTTTACACTGCAACTCAGTGCAGCGGAAAACACTCTTTTTTTTCTAAAATATTTGTAGTGAAAACACTACACAAGGTATGGTTTTATAAATGGTGCCAGGGCTCAGTATAAAAATGTCACTAGATAAGACCCTTAATGTCAGGACATTCCTGACAGATCAACATTGCAAATATTGGCTCATGTGTGTTATTAAGGACAATAGTGTTTACTGTAGCTGGGAGGATTAGTTTATGCTCTTTCATATTATAATGAATGTATCTGCTTGTGTATCATGTGTAGATAATGTTTGATATAGATTGATCCTTATTACTATTCACAATCTCTGAATGAGGTTAAACTATTCACACATTAATAGGACATTCAGATTGTTTCCAATTTTACATCCAAAGTGATTTACAGTGCTTAAAAGCTGTACATTATCTATATCATCAGATGTGTTATGCTTGATGATTATCTGAAATTGTTAGGAGTCTATTATTAAAAGTGATTTTTATATTCTATAATTTGTATTTATCCTGTTTATTTGTACTTTATAATGCTCAATTTGCCAGATTAAAAGAATGGCCGTGTGTTCTGGAGGCAATATTATTATTATTTATAAAATACAAAATACTAATGAAATATAATGCTGACATATATTGCAACTGATAAATGTGAAGACTATAGTTCATGTGTATGTAAAAATAAGAATGTCCAGTTGCTGATATAGGCCAACTGTAAAAGATCTATAACTAATGAACTAATGAGAAAATCAGATGCCGGACTTGTTGACAGCTGACTGGAAACCTACTTTTATCTTTCAATTACATTATAAGTATTAGTTTATTTCCCCCATTAGATGTAATTTTATAAATGCTAATTCTGAAAATTGTTTGGAATGATGTATAGGAGAGTTTTAGGCATTTTGAATAGTGCAGGTCACCATTACAAAGGTATTCTTGTCTACAAAAACTTGCAGCATACAGCTTTCAATTTAACTAGAGATCAATAGAAATTGATCAGTGTGTGACAACCAGCATGACAGTTATACAAGAATAGGAGAGGAGAGACATTGCTTTGAAACTTTGTTTATTTGTCACTGTGAGATAATTGTGAGTAATTTGTATTGTATAGAAAAAATCAAAATGCTTTGATAATGTTAAATGAGAACGTGGCTGAAACACATTCAGTTTGAACAGCAACAACTTCTCTTCTGAACTAAGGAACTAAGAAAGATCTGCAGTTTTTTCTTATATCTAACATCAGCGAGATCAGACACAGAACTGAAGTTAGATTGAATCTGTTTAGCATTCTGTTTGATCACAAATGTCATTTCTGTCACAGTATGTCTCATAATAATATTAAGGTTAGTATTAATGCTGTATGTGGATTTAGCTCAAATAGTAGCCTAACTTTAAAAACATTTTGTATGAAATTTAGTGGCATCTAGTGGTGATGTTGCGAATTACAACCAATGGCTCACTCCACCCCTCCCTCCTCCTTTTGATGCACTATGGGGGCTGACACAGAACTAAGATGTTGTCACGTTTTCACGTTTTTGTCGAACGAGCAACACATGCCCAAATGGGTACCCTGCGGGTTCAAAAGTGATGCTGACCGAGCGTAAATATGTGACGAGTCGGGAGTGAGAACGAGTTGGAACGAGATAACGTATTTTACGAAACGCGTTCTGTAGAGCAGTACAACATGGTGAATTCCATGCAAGGGGAACCGCAGTGAATGCAGACAGAAATAGGTCATTCTAAGCTAATAAAAACATAACTCCTTATTATCTGAAGACATAGTTATGTATATGATATTGCACTTCTGTCAACAGATCCTCCAAAAAAATTACGGACCTTTAATATTTAAAAAAGGGAAATAGTGAGAGGAGGGTTTCGGCAGCTAACACTGAGGTGTAAAATTTTACCATGTAAGTTGACTTACACCAGCTTGTACACCTGCTCAACCTTGAGGTAACGGTTTTGAACACACCTGTCAATTAGATATTTGGACCAATCAATAAAAAGATACAATGTAAAACAGGCAATTAATTAATACATATTAAACCAATCACAATACAACACCAATGAAATAAACAATGAGGGAGATTTTTAGAAAAAAATTGATAAATGGAAAAACAGATGTGAACTGGTGGTACATGGATACCCAGACAAAAGGATAATAATAGATGAATCATCCGATATGTTACCTACACTCTATCTACTATACAGTTTACTTCCTAACTTCTTAAAGGGGTCATATGACACGGCTGAAACGAATATTATCGTTTGTTTTAGATGTAATGCAATGTGTATACACGATTTAATGTTCAATAACGATGTATTTTCCACATACCGTGCATGTTTATATCTCCTCTTTGCCCCGCCTAACTGAAACGCGCAGATTTTTTACAAAGCTCATCTCTCTGAAAAGCGAGGTGTGCTATGATTGGGCAGTTAACCAGTGCGTAGTGATTGGTCGAATACTGCAAGCGTGTGATGGAAAGTAACGCCTCTTACCATATTTGGAACATCAGGTTCCAAAGCAATTGTACTGACAGGTACGCCGACCTTACTTGCGTATACATTTGGGCGGTCTTGGTCAAATCATACCACGAACTGACGTAGATTTGTGGGGGTGTGGTTACACGAGGCATTTCAGGCAGGTCTGGGTAACCATTTGCTTTTAGATAGAATGCATCTTTTGTTCCCACACTTTAATTTTTGCAATTTTACATGTCTAATACATGCATGGACAACTTATAACACGCCAAAGACACAGAAAAACACGTGTTCGTGCCATATGACCCCTTTAACTAAACAAGTCCACAGTGTCTTTCCTCAAACTTCAGAGTAAAACTATTCTGATGCTCTCAACTCCTCTAAGACAGGACAAGCATTACACAACCTTGAGGTGAAGATACAACTGGTGATAGAGTTGAGATTATCAACATGATTTCATCTACAGGCTTGAAGGAGGATAATGTGTAGGTTATGTTCTTTCTCTGAGAGGAGCTTTATAATGCTTGCTGCCACTGTCAGGGCCTCCTGCTCTGTGGGCACGGTCACTCTACCAGTGTAAGCAAATAAAGAACACTCATAAAGAAATGAAATGTATAAGACACAATGATTTAAAGCAATATCCTGACAAGGGAAATTAAAGCTACCGGACAGAAAGAAAGAGAATGTAGTGAATAGACTTATCCTTCTAAGAAGAAGTATTTGCAACATTGTCTATGTGTGCGGCGGGAGCGAGGGGTCTGAGATTTGTAGTTATTTCGCAAGTCGTCAATTAAGTGCACAGCCTGTCGGCACTGACCTTTTCAGACGAGCCCCTTCATCTGTTTCAGCACAGACCGCCCAGCCAAAGCCCTAACAGCTAATGCTTGTTTGGTATTGTGCAAATAAAACCCGATTACTTGGTCTGATTGTCCACAATTTGACTAGGCACACTCACCTCAGGCTGAAATAAAAATGAATGCAGTAATATTGGGTACGAAAAAGGGGCAGCGTGTGTGTGTGTGTGTGTGTGTGTGTGTGTGTGTGTGTGTGTGTGTGTGTGTGTGTGTGTGTGTGTGTGTGTGTGTGTGTGTAAGTGGAAGAGAGACCGAGAGAGAAACAGCAGCAACAATGTAACTTAATTGATTCCATGCAATCTCATCAATTGTGATTAAAATGAAATGCCCCCCTCTTGTTTGAAAAGGTTAAAACAAATTGACGGTGGAAATCACAGCTGGTTATCGCGGCGTGCGGAGCAGCAGGGCTTTAATGAAGTGAACACAATCTCATCCTTCATCCTGCTGTATCTGACGGGAGAGAACATTAGCTTCTCATAAGACATCATCGCTATAATCATCCCTGACCTGCCCTGTGATGATATTATATTGACAAAAGTAAGTCACTCATTACATACTCTCTATTGTGCTGTTGTAAATAATGACCAAAAATGTCCAGTTACTCGTAGAGATCAGTATGGCGATACCTTTGGCCTTAGTGTTATGTGGTGGTACTTTGACATTTGACCCTTAAAAAGTACTGGAATACTGTAGGCTATATGTGCATAAGATGAAATGTAATTTTTTATGTATGTCGTCGCTGTCCTTCCAAAACCTCAGACGCCCAAATTTGCTGTTTTTCAGCAAATGGAAAAACAAAGTACTTTTTAAATGATAAAATATCATGTTGTTAAAGTTTACAAGCACTTTTCAATACGTTTTAGTGGTTAGGTATTTACAAAACCCAGTGACTAATAATGATGATTTATCACGAAATATGTAGATAAAAGGTCCCAGAAGAACAGCAGCGACATGCATTTTGCGTGAATCTAGGAATCGGAATCTAGAAACCAAAAAAAGAGGGTTTGTATGTCATGACTCCAACTTTTATACTGTGAGCTGCTGACACCTAGTGGTTGTTTTAAGTATGAGCGTAAGTGTTAAAAGTCAGCTTCAGCAGTTTTTCTACCGTCTCTTGATAATATGAGTGTAAAAAAAGAGTTCATACAGTCAAACATAAAAGGCACAACAAATAATAGTTGAAATTCAAAGGATTTTTTAATTGCAAAAGAAGCGATCTTTGCTGTGTTAACAAAAATCATAATTGCATCATGTACGGCTAAATAAATACCACTGCAGTGGGATAATTTGGAACCAAGCCTCCTTTGTGGGTGTGTTGTGTTGCCTGTTTGCTCACAAATTGGCCTATTTTCAATGGATGCAACAGAGTATTAGTCTGAACAAGCAGCAGGGACAGAACGCAAACTCAGCAACATCTCCCCTCAATTGGAATGCAAATAAAAACAAGATGCAAAGCAAAACCTTTAATTACAAATGCACTTACTACACCAAAGTCCCTGAGCACATTGTAAGAAAAAGAGAAAGAAATAATAGTTTGAGAATTATGTATGAGAAATCTCTTTTTAAACACTTTCATCTCTTTTTAAAAATATTCACTTTTAGGGAAAAAAGTTTGTTTTCCTTTTAGGGAGACCTGCATTCAAAGTTCAAGATATCCACGTATTTGATCAGTTTTTCTTTTAAAGATTAAAAATCAAGTTTGGGTAACAAAACTTTACGTAAGACTGATTTTTTGTTGATACATATTCATAGTTTGAGCCTACAAAAAGCCTTTAAATAAAACATTAAATATTTTATGATAAACATGACTGAATGGAAAGAAAACACAGATTTTTTAACTGTATATGACACCGCATATGATTGTACAAATAGCACTCCACCCAAGCTTAAGGCACATTTTTCTAATGGTGTGTCAGAACTGTAATCTTACAGATGAACACTCCTCTTGGACTTCATTTTATGTCAGTCATCTTTCTTATCAGAAGCACTGTCCTCTTGAGAAGAATGTACTCCATGAGAAGCACTACAGCCGTAAGAGGTGCAGTTATATTCTGGCTCCTCCCCCTGGAGAGCCTGGTATCGCTGTAACTCGATGTAGGTGGTGAAGAGCTTGGCATACTCAGGGTGGGTGAGAGCAAAGGAACGGAACTCATCTAAGAGAGAGAGGGGAGGAATGATCACTTTATCTACTCAACAGGAACTTGAAAAAGATAATCTGAGGTAATTTATGTGTAGTAATTATTGATCTCCAGAAATGATTGGGTCATTGTAAATCTATAGGCTGTTTCAAATTAAAGTCAGCTTTGGCATTAATGTGTACTCAAGTATGCTAATATATGCAGTTGGCGACCTAAAATTGCTTTATGACAACTTCCAGTATAATTTGCAAGTAACAATTATTCCAAGAAAAACAAAGCACTCTATAATGCACTACTCGGTGGATTTCTACAGCACAAAATGTATCTGATAAGAGCACTGCCGTAAAAATGACATATTTTATTTGAAAGCTGTAATCTGTAACTCTTGTCTCTCTATTGCAATCTCTGTTTGAAAAAGAACATTTTACTTAAAGTTACTTTACAAACGTATATTTATGTGGGTTGAAGTCAAAAGATATCAAACTGAAAGTTTTTAGTAGATAGATCATTATTATAAGCCTGTTTAGAATCGGGATAAGCTAAGGAGACTGATTTTTGTTTATTTTCCACCAAAAAACTTACAGATTGTGATGCGATACAAAATATGCCAAACCAAAGTTAACCAAAGATTAAGGTGTCCACTGGGCAAGGTGTAGAACTACAGGTGCCATGCATTTAATACAATGATAAATGTGAGGTCTTGTCAACTCATTAATTCATTGAATTTGGCCTACACACCGTAGGTTATGTGTCCTGATCCATCCGCATCAATCTCTGTGAAGAGGCTGTGGACGTCCAGATCACACACCCCAAGAGCAGAACGTAGCAAACTGCTGAAATCCTCTTGTGTGATACAGTTGTCCTCATCAATGTCAAAAAGCTACAAAGAGAGTGCACATTTACTTCTTCCTTTTTATTTTGAAATCAGAATGTGTGTGATTTTATTTTGACCCCTGTGCTCTGCTGTCGACTTGTTGCGTGCGCTTCCTCTTTATTTGGTACCTTGTTTTCTGTTAACCACCACTGATATATCATTCCGTTTATGGTTTAACTGCACATAACCACACCACACAGCTAGACTGTATTCATGGACACACTCCCTTGAGAATTTATTGTGCGTATACTCTCAGTATAACATAAGTATCTTTGATATCTTTACCTTAAAAGCAGTCTGAATTACACCCTCATTGTTAACCGGTCGGCACAGAACTGTGACACCAATGACATACTCTCTGAAATCAATAGTGCCATCTCCATTCTACATAGACACAAAGGAAACATGCGTTTAAAATAGGTCACACTGCAAGTGAGATGAAGCAGTAGATAAAATAAAGATTAATTAAGTAGATTTACAATTTTTTGACTTTTAGTTTAATAAAGACTGAAGCAAAGTAGATCTTTCATTCATGCACATTCTTATGTGTCTTACTCCAATGGGTTGGTTATGGCCATACTCACCCTGTCAAACAAGGAGAAGAGTTCCTGCAGAGCAGGGCTGATGGGTAATTTCAGGAAGCTACCAAACTCTTCGATCGTGATCCTTCCACCTTTGCAGGAACAGGCTATGTTTGCAAAACTCTCCAACTCCTTTTTCACATTGTCCCATTTCAGTCTAAATGCATAATAGAAACAAAAGCTTGTAGGATTTGATTCTGTGTCTTAAAGGAACAGCTCACCTTTAAAATAAACAATCTGCCATCATTTACTTACCCTGTTGTCATTTTGAACCTGTGTGATTTTCTTTCTTCTGCAAAGCACAAAAGAAGATAACCAAAAACCTAGGTCCCCATTGACTTTTATTGTATGGACACAGAACCAAAGCAAGTCAATGGGGATCAACGGTTTTCTGTTACCAACATGTTTCAAAATATCATCTTTTGTGTTCTGCAGAAGAAGGAAAGTTTGAAATGACAAGAGGGCGTGTAAATAATGACAGAATTTTTATTTTGAAGGTGAACTATCCCTTTAAGGGCTACAATATTTCACAATTACCAAAATACATTTGTAATGTATATTAGAATAAACTGCCATACTCCAGTTTTCTGCTGATCTTGGTAAACTCCACGAGTCCTGCTTCCATAGGGAGTGTCAGTTCTCCAGCTGCAATCATCAGACGGCAATCTTCATAAGTGTGATCTGTGACTGACAAACCCAGAGCCCTAGTGACACACATACACATTGACATTAGGTGTCCCTGTTTTATGGGGACTTGCCATAGACTGAACGATTTTTATACTGTACAAACTGTATATTATATCCCCTAACCACCAGTAACCTTTCTGCATTTTTACATTTTCATTACATTTTGTTGGTTTTTAAGCTGTTTTCCTCATGGGTTTACCAGGATACACACTGGTGCTGTATTTATTTGTGAGTAATTTAGCAGCATTACAATATTGTTATAGTGTGCATAAATATAAAAACTCAAAGTAAAAAGAAATAGAATACTGCATACTCACTCTGCCATGACAGCTCTTACTGACTGAGCAAACTTTGCAGGAAACTTTTCCTCTGTCTCATTAGGAATCCTAGGAGGCAGAAACTAAAACAAATGCACAATCAGATATGTCCAGTACAAGATGGAGGTGTGTGTGAACTTGATAATAGCTTCATAAAAACAGCTCTTAACAGCTACCCAGTGCTCGAATTGAATCACGTCTTATGGGGGGTCTCGCAATATGCAATTTACACATATGGGCTTACATAAAAGAACAGGCATCTTTTACTGTATTTTGGATCAAATCAATGCAGGCTTGGTGAACAGCAAGGCCTTTTGAACAGTAGTGTACGTCCAACAGAATAATTCTAGCATTATTTACCAATGTAGTATTTACTATTTTCCCAACAAATAACTGGATGATTGACACTTTGTGATAATAATGTTTGTTCCAAAAGACTTCTTTAAATGCAAGAAACTAGTTTATTAGATATTAAAAATATATATTGTGACAAGAACATCTGTCAGTCTGTGTGTTAGTGTTGCGGGGATTTTTCAACGAGTTCAGTGCAGTTTACATAGTTACGTCCAGTAGGTGGCGGCAAGGGACTGTTATGAGTCTGTCAGTCAGCAGACCATTCAACCATTTCAGTCCAAAAATCTGCTTTATTCAGTATGGCGATCAATATAACTATGGCTATCAATATGTCAATCATAGCTATTTCAAGAGTGAATCCCGCATTAATATGCAGATGTAATTCCCGAAACTTTGCAGCGTGTATGTGGCCGTTGGTCTTAGCAGCATGTAAAACAAGTTTTATATAATTCTGAATGGATTATATATAGCACAGAAACCGCACAACGAGCACTCCCTTTATAATTATTAAAAAGCTGTCACTCATCTTCATCGAGATCTCTAGCACCCCAGAACCAGGCCTAATAATAATTTACGCAAGGAATACAAAAGCCCCGACATGGAGTTGATAAATATATTGGAAAGATATAGAGAGAGAGAAAATTACCCCTCAAAAAAGTAGAAGCTTCCTCTTCCCGACTGCGATTGGAGGTTTATTATTCTCAATTTTTTTAGCTGAAGTTAGCTTCATAAAACTTAAATTAAACTTAATATAAATTATTGTAAATAATTAATTCACAAAATTTACCATATCCATTGCATGAATTTAATCACATTTGTCATTATCATTTTTACTCAAATAAAAATATCTGAGGGACCTCCCTAAGTCTATTTTTTACCTCTTATTTGGGATCCCCCCAGCCCCCCTTCAATTCGAGCACTGCAGCTACCTAATAAGTCTTGAGGCTCTTTTTAAATCTATTGTTGTTCATCGAGAGAGAAATGACACACACCTCAATCTCCACAGTTGTATAGAGCTGACAGAGTGTTAACAGCAGTAGTTTGGCCCTGAAACAGGAACTTGTGGTGAGATTCCAAATGAACAGCATCCTCAGGAAGCATTGCGTCTTTATACGCACGACAGCGCAACTGCACTTACAACACACAGTAACTCGCAGGGTCTAAAAACCAAGCTTATCTAAAAGATGTGCACGATTTGTTCTGCACACGCATATGAGGCGAATAAGATTGAGATCCAGAACTGATAATTTAGTAAGACAGCAGGCTAGCAACAGTGTTAAGCGCATCATAATACATCTGCTTGACCCCTTAATCTCATGTTTCTTTTACTGTTTTTTTTTTTGGTGATTATGTTTAATATTACTTACACTTTTGGGCCCTGCCATGTCCATGTGACGGTGTCCTGTAAGTATAAGAAAATGACTGTGTGAAATGTACAATTTTCAAATGAAAAATTGAAATAATGTATGTTTCTCGTGCTGAAATACATATTGCTGTTCCAGAGATGGGAAGTAACGAAGTACAAATACTTCGTTACTGTACTTAAGTAGATTTTTCTGGTATCAGTACTTTACTCCACTATTTATTTTTCTGACATTTTCAAACCAGGCTCGTTACTTTAGTTTTAATCTGTATTTGATGCACAATCAATATTATTTCTTGTCATTGCGTGACTTTTTCAACCTAATGATAGGTCTGACTAAAAGCCGAAGCGATGTGTGAGGTGGCCACTAGCCAATCAAATGTAAGAAGGCGGGAATTACTGTTTACAGAGCAAAGCGGTGACCAATCAAATCAAAGACGGAGTAACTGTTCTCAGATCTCGAGCGTGATATTCTGCATCATGTGGTGACTCGTGAATGGTAGGGTTTTTTAGCGCGAAAGGACCAGATTTTAAATATGTAATTTAGCTATTCGCATGTTCTACAAACATATACTTCACGAAAGATGTACTGTAGTTCTGTCAGAAGTTAAGGCAGCTCGTTAAGTTAAGCGCATTATTGTTGCTGTTGTTCATTAGTATGTATGAATTGCATGTTTTTTGTTATCGTGGTGTGTGCGTTAAGTTCATGAACGAGTGAAAAATACCTGCTCATTGCGTTGCTTTCGATGAACTAATTATAGTGGGCACTTTTGCACAAACATGCGCTAATTTCCTGATTGCCAATTGAAGTGGTTTCTGGACATATCCTATTAGTCTTATTTTCTAATTTTCTTAATGCATTTGCCTGGTTTGATCTGTTTGATCTATTTTCCTGATTTTTATTATATTTTTTCATCTTGTCATGATTAAAATTATAAGGAAATAAAAAACGATCCTTATCAACGTTGATTGACATTGCAATAAAATACTATCACATTATTTTGGAAGTTAAAATTTTGGGCTGGTTTTTGTTGGAGTGAGTAGGTTTTAGTGAGCCTTTGGGCTGGAAATCATCCACCTAATCTAGCAACACTGACATCAGTTTTAATGTTGAACGAGTGTAACGTACAATGTAAGAGGCTAAACATTTAATATTTTAAAGCGAGGCATAATTTCAAGAAATGTGTTTAAACAATCGAGAAAAACAGTAATGGTTACCAAGTAAATTGACTTGCCTAATTAATTATCTCTTTATTTCTCAGTTTTCTCTTTTTGACAAGATCTCCCAAGTGTCTACAACCTTTGTATAATGATATGTCCATGAATGGTCTGTGCTTAAAATGTAAAGGGACAGTTAATCTAAAATTGAAAGCAGTGAAATTCTGTTATAAAATGTTTTGACAATCACAGTACCAAACAGTCATTTCCTGGCTATTACGCATCGCAGACATAGGCTAGTAGTCTAAGAAGCTGCCACGGACCAAGGCGGAAGGCAACACAAAGAATAGCTAAAATTATGGTTGAGAACTTGAGACAAAGGGAATTCTGTCACAATTATTATCAATACGCTTGTCCTTTACACTCTTATCTTACATCATAACTGTATTATAAATTTGTGTTTTTTTCCACTACCTAGGTAGTGGCAAATAGATTTATTCCATCAGTCTTTTTTATGCTTGTGTTCTACATAATGGTAGTTCAGTTGTGAGGTACGAGCGTGACTCTAAAACAGGTAGTAGTATTGGCTACTTTTTACTTAAGTACATTTTAGAGCCCATACTTTATACTTTTACTTGAGTAAACAAGTTTAGTCAGTACTTCAACTTTTACTTGAGTAAACAAGTTTAGTCAGTACTTCAACTTTTACTTGAGTAAACAAGTTTAGTCAGTACTTCAACTTTTACTTGAGTACTTTTAAACATGAGTATCTGTACATCTGATTAAGTAAAGGATGTGTGTACTTTTGCCATCTCTGTGCTGTTCACACACGCAAGATGAGCTGAAGATTGTAAGACAGCTCAATTAAAAGACAAAAAGAGCTTTTGACTATAAAGTATTTGGTGTCAATGTTTGAATACATATTTTTTACCTTAAAGTTTACTTGGTTAATATGTATATGCATCCTACTGTACTTATGTTTATAATACGTCTGGTTTGCTCTATTTAATTCTTCCGAAAGTACCAACATATGTGATTTCAGCATGAGATTTTTGCTGAACTTCTGCTGCCTTAACACTGACCAGTTTATTTGGGTATCTGATAAGAACAGGCTGTACCGACACCCCTGGGACAAAGGCACCTATGAGGCAGAAAGAGTAACACATTAGCTCTTTTATTCATCCATTCTCTTATTTTTGTTCTCCAACCTTGTTCACCTACATTCATACCTCCTAAACAACAGCTCAGTACAACAGTCTTCTGTCTCTATAGTAAATAGTCTGACACTATTTTGATCACTCCATGCCCTACATACTGTATCAGGTCACAGCTATTGTGAGTTAGGATCTCAACTCGACATAAACAATCAATCCTCATTAATGAAGCAAACACAGTCCTTTTGATATGACCTGAATTTAGAACACAAATACAACAACAATAATAAACAATACAATTTGTTTCTGTCATGTGCTGCTGGTTTTGCTGACCCCAGCAGGCCTCATTCTAGTGTCTTCAGCAAGCCAAAACAGTGTAGCGAGTCTAGCGACTGCCAGCACCTAAAATCCATAATGTTTTTTTCTTTCTCCTCTATGCGCCTCTTTGTATACATTTGCATTAGGTAAATAAGTTAACTGATAACATAAGAGCAACATGATTTTCATATGATGCAATTCATGTACAGCTTTTATAAATTATCTACTAAATTGTGGACTTTTGCTACAATATACTGTCATACAAGTGCAACTGAGGCTTAACTATTTATCTGCATTTTTAGAAATGATATCTAATATTAACATGAACCTTTCTACAAAAAAGCAACAGCAAGCAGAAAAAAACCCAAGGTTATTTTAGTTTACTAAAATTAAATATTTGAAAAAATTTCTGTTCATTGAAATCAAATCAAATATTGACCTAAAAATGATTGGAAAACTTAACTAAAGGAAATATTTAAACGTCAAAAATAAACTGAATTAAGTTTAAAGCACTAAAATTATAATAGTAAACAAAAACTAAAATATGACTAAAATAAAAATTAATCTTATATAGAAACATAAACAAATTAAAATGACAAAAGCATTTACCAATATTGGCAACACTTTAACTAAATTTTACATAAAAACTAAAAATCTAAAAATAAAAGCTCATTTAAAAAATGTATAATACTAAAATCAAACTATAATAACTCTGCAACAAACACGTTCTTCTAACCTTGTTTGAAGGTAATAAGACATGACCTGTTTGTACACGTTCCTTCAGGAAAAAGGAGGACCTGGAAGAAAATCAAATGAGGAATGGGTTCAGTGTTACATGTAGCTAGCTACTGTTTCATACTATTACATTGACTTCATTATATACTGTAATAATACTGTGTGTAGCATATTATACTAGATATATAATGTATCAGCTTGCTGTTTATACAGTTAATGCTTTGTTTCCAAAAAATATTTTACATCTTAAAGTATGTTTATTTTTAAATTGTTTTTAAAAAGTTATAAAAATCCACAGTGTTGCAGGAATACTTTGAGATAGGGTTTTTATGAAGAAAGTTCAGGAACTGGCTGAGGAAGTACACTGACCTTGAGGGTAATTTCCTGCTTTTAAAAGTTGGAACGTACTTTGTTTGTCTCACATGTGGTAGAAGTTGAAACCTCTTTCACCCAAAACTCATTTACTCACTCTCAGGTTGTTCCGAAACTGTATAAAATTCTTTGTTCTGTTGAACAAGATATTTTGAAGAATGTGGGAAAGTTAACAGTAGTTGTTTTTCTGTACTATGGAAGTCAATAGTGCCTCAGAACCGTTTGGTAACAAACATTCTTTCAAATACCTTTTTGTTTAGCAGAACAATAGAATTTACAAAAGGGTGGAACATCTTGAGGGTGAGTAAATTATGACAGAATTTACATTTTTGGGTGAACTTTCCCTTTAACCACTTTTTTTTACCATACTATACCATAAAATAGTAGATTGTGTCAGTTTAATCATTTATGGTTAATCAAGCATGACCGCCCAAAGCAGAACTATGCTGTCAGAATGAAACACACTCACCTGTTGCCAGTGGCCACCTGACTTTGCTCTTCTGTCTATTTCAAGAATGGTGTTTTTACGAGAGTCTGGATCAATGCGGGAAACAAGCACCGGCTGCACACAGCTCAAAAACCCTGAGAAGCATTAAATTCCCTTATTAATACTGTATAAAAAGGCAATAACAACACATGCAAAACTGACACCAGTAGTAAGTATTTTTCTTTGACTAGGGCCTGACATGGAATGTTAAAAGTTTTTAGACAGGAAATTTCACACTTGTACTAGTGATACCCACTCAAAGTAGATAAGGCCTCTGTCCTGCTTTCATTCTACTTCATAGTAAGTATGCCCCTGATTTAGTTCTCTTGTGGACTATAGTATCTATGTTAACAATTTGCAGTAATATAAACCTGACAGATCTACATGATGTATGCATTCATGAACAGTGGTTTTCTGGGGGGTCCTAAGATGGCACCAAAGGGGCCCGGGTTTGTCATTTTATAAAATTTTGAATTTATAATAAATTCTGTGTACGCAAACATTAGAAAAATAAGGCCATCCACCAATTGATGTTGTTGCATTGAAATTTATGATCCAGCATTGTATAATTTAATACGTTTAAGGGATGCACCCTATACAAGGGAAGCTCACAATGAAAAAATCTGATTTGGTAATCAGAGTTGGTGTTGCAATTTTGTGTTCTATACTGTATAAATATATATTGTAAATATCCAATAGTTACTGCCAAAGATTGGTGCTTCCAATGACTCCGAGCGGGATACGGTAGAGGGCAGACCAGCTTCAACACAAACAATGGCATCAAAGAATGAAGAATGAGGGGCCACCGCCAGAATCGGAGCCTCCGCACTGCTGGCCTGCCTGCCCTTCACTATCACCCTGAAGCCCATCCCGAAGAAATAAATCCGGGCCAGAAAGGTCATCACTCTCTGACGCAGAAACCTGCCCACAAACACACAAAACAAAAGGAATTATGGGTAAACTAACAGGCAATCGAACGTGCACATAAGCACACAGATGCAAAATGTTTCCTTTAACGGCTTTCACGCTCATCTAGTGTCAGAGCAGTTTTATCAGTTTTATCAGTTAGTAACCACATCCCTCCGACAGCAACAGCTGTGTAAAGTCTAAGAGTTAACTCATCTGATCAAAGTGATCAATCTGATCAAACATAGAAACCAGCAAAATGAGTCGTGCGAGAAACCATGAGAAACATGAATTAAATAGAGTGGAAGAGGTAGTATGATTTTGCAACAAACCAGTAAACATTGCATAGAGTTCAAACCAGACGCTCTGTGAAATGTTCATGAACTCACACGTCCATTTATATTTAGATCACATTTATACAGGAAACTACCTGAGGACACACACCCACACAAAACAACAC
Organism: Triplophysa rosa; assembly: GCF_024868665.1. NCBI lineage: Eukaryota > Metazoa > Chordata > Actinopteri > Cypriniformes > Nemacheilidae > Triplophysa > Triplophysa rosa. Next base: position 20,332,105 of record NC_079890.1, read on the forward strand.
AGCCCCTCACACCCACAAATAACTTGAAACGTACATTTATTGTATTAAATAATTCCTCTTTAGGATCAAACATACAACATAGGGATTAAGACAAAGCTGGAAATGGTAATGTTCAGACATAATTTAAGTAGACATGACTTTGTTAGGAAAGATGCATCCTAGTGTATGCAGTAATATCTGACTTTGACATGTAAATCTATAAACTAAAAGATAAGGAAGTTGATATATTTACTAAATATAGTTAGACAACCACACAGCTGAATGAAGTTGAAATGCAAATGTGGTTGTTTATGGCTATAGGCAGAAGTGGACAGTAGTGAAGAATTTTTACGTACTTTACTAAACTCTATTCTTTTTTGATGTGCTTGTACTGTATCAGCATAATGAATCATAACATAATGTTTTTTACTTAACTACATTTCATATTTTACTAGTACTGTCATAATTTTAACGAAGTAAAATTGTACTACATTTTAAATATAATGAGATACAAAAAAATCAAGATGCATTTATGAAATGTAGTGGAGTAAAAGTATGATATTATGCTTTTTATGTGAATCCAAAGTAAAAACATCCTGATACACTACAGATCCGTTAAAATGTACTTGAGAGTAAAAATACCCCACTACTGTTCACCTCAGCTTGCAGGTAACCCAACAGCCCAATGCCAGAAACGGTGTCTTGAACTTGTTTTGGCAAAGTTTCAGGGACAAGAACATGTGAGCGAACAGCATTTACCTTCTCCAGCCTGTCATTGGCTCCACGACTCCTTTCAGAGACTGTCTGAATGTTATCATGACAGAGACCAGCCACATGACCATCAGGACAAGAAGCAAGAAAATAGAACGGATTGGCACAAGGATGATTCCCAAAAGAAAACACTACACACAGAGATGGGAGGATTAACAGACAAGGAAAACTGCATGATGTCATTTGTATTAAGTACAAGACTTTTGCAGCTGCATTAACATTCAACAGGAATCCAACTTTACTGGCATGCTTACACTTTATAACAGTAAACTTGGCATGAGTTAAGGAGAATATGCATAAAACAAATGATAGGGTGAACAAATGCACATTTTGGACTTTTAGCTTCTGCAGTTTACTGTGATTGTCAAGCTAGTACCTATGTAATGCTACTGATGGAGTTTACAGTAGGTTCCCCACATTACCCAATGTCTCACTTTCTCTAAACATGAAGAAAAAAGGTTCCAACAATAATTTAAAGCTAATTTAAAAACGAGACTTATGATGGAGCAACATGTTAGCACACCCATATCAATGTAGCAATATTATACAGTTACTTCATGATTTAAAACAGCAAGCAAGGGTCTCACGTAGGCTGTATAAACCAAAAGAAACAAACAGTACAAACTCACTTTGATCGTCTCGGCTCTGGTTAGTTTAAGTTGGTGTACGAATGGATTAAGGACGGCCGGAAGGTGCAGGGAGTGTTGTCTGGGCAGCGCGAGCACTCTCTGCAGCGGCATCTTCGCAGATCACAGCAGCGTCTTCATGTGTCAAAACCTTCACCGTGCGCGCATCTCATTGCACAACGCCGATCTGAGGCTGGGACTCAATACCTAACGAGCTGCCTAACTAGACAGCATACCATACATGGGCGAGTGCTGCAGTTTTGGTCAGAGATGAGTTTGATGTTAGATGAGCTGGTTTTATTATAGTTAAACCGTAGTAACCATGTTTTAGGCATGTTTTTTCATAAGGGTAGTTTGTATTCTGACTCTGAACGCGGCTGTTCTGTATCATGTCTAGATAGACAGCTCGCTTGGTTTTGAATGAACGCCCGTGCGTGTTTACGCCCCACCCCCCAACAGGCATAATCCTATTTAGCCCCGTAGTAGCCAGGTGGAGCCCTCGCTTACATCTTCTCAAAAGGGAAATGCTGACAAACGTCAAAACGTTTGGAAACCAAATTATGGAAAGTTCAAAGTTCCTCTTTACCACTGTAGTGAAACACAACTCTACGTATCATTTTCCATAATACTAAAATGTTCTTACTTCATAAACAACTCAGTAAGCAAAATTGTTGCATTATTATATTAGACTATACTCTTTATAGAACTAACCACTAGGTGTCGGTGTTTGCCTAGAAAAAGTCTTGAGGTAGCGCGTAATAATTGAAATCAATATTACTCCTCAAATACCCGTTGTTTTCTTTATACTATAAAAGTAGCCATGAATTCCAGTGTTAGTACAATGAACTGACACTATTGCTATAAAATGACAGTCTTATACAGTCGTGGCCAAAAGTATTGCCAGTGACATAAATGTTGTGTTTTGCAAAGTTTCTGTTTAAGATGTTGTGGTGTTTATTCACATTGTTTATAGATTATTATGCAGAGTGATCAGATGCATTTTAAATAATTGCAAAAAAAGCAACTCCACAAATGTCAATCCCATATAGAGAAGGTGTGGTAAAAGCGAGTCGATAAGCCATTATTCTTGGTAGCCTAATAGCCGATTTCTACATATAGCCAGAACTGTGAAAAGTTTATAAAAATGCAAATTAGTTAATGCATTATAAAGAAATCTAAACTAACAATGAAATAGAGCGTACTATTAAATAAAAATAAACCTTGAATAATGAATGCTGTAAAAAATTCATCTTTCTTTTTTAGCCATATCCTTCGGATATACTATATTGTAGCCACAGAGGCATCACATGAGTTGGTTATATAAACAGAATGTTGATTATGAGGAAATGTTCACTGAAACTTCAGAAATAATCTTTCAAATTCCTGTTGAAATTGCTTAAATGTTTCTATATAAAATAACTTATGAATGCATAACTGTACACTCTGTGTTTGGTTATATAAAGTATTCTACAATGCTTTTTACAAATTACATTTGTTGGTAGATGTTTAAAAAAGGGTTAATGTTTAATGTCAGTTGTTGTTAAATACAATTCTGAAATAAAAAAATTATTACCTCCAGAATTTGCTTCCAGCAAACAGGTATTATTGGCATTCATGCTTTCTAAAAATACTAGACAGTTAAAACCATGTGTAAAAGGAAAGTTATTCTTTATTTTAAGACAGATAGTGACAAAGTGCACAAAGTATATGGAAATAACAATAAAACAATCAAATATAAACAGATTGCATATGTCAATTACAAAACTACCAAAAAGAGAGAAAGTAGTACAAACGATTATTAATCAGTCTTCTCATGATACTTGCTTGACATGAGTCCATCATGAAACAAACCCTATACAGTCTTCAGGCAACCCGTGCCATGAATCTCTCTGTATCAAGAGAAGAAACAAGACTAACAAGAACAATGTGCTTTGACAGTTATTTGGTCTCTGTGTCCACAGCACATTTATCGTGTATAAAAATGTGTCCACTTATAAAACACAGGCATTTTATTATTTGCTACATTGTAAAACATAACTTTTATAGTATCAAAATATTACAAATGTGCTTTTAACACATTGTTTGGATGGACTTATTTTGTGCAAATTAATACAAAACAAACAAACAAACAGCAATCTAACTGACACTACTGCCACCTTTATATGCAAATGGTAATGTCAGCAGTTCTTTCAAATCAGATACACACATATTGTAGGTTACATTTGTTAGGGGCAGGAACCATAACACACACTTAAAAATGAACAAGAAATAAAACAACAAACGTAACAAAAATTACGAAAAGCCTTATTTGCCTATATTTAGCATGCAGAGATGATCCAGACTGTCAAGATAACCGCTAGACCTCTCTGGTTAGCTAAAACAGGTTATAATCTACTGTAGTAAACTCTGAATAACCAAGAGGGGCAGGATGGTAAATGTGAGTGCTGTCATTTGGCAAGGTACCGCTGACCTTGTTTACCTAATGATGAAGGTCAGTACAGAGTGCCATGAGCTGAATGTTCTGTTTACGTTCAGCAGCGTAGCCAGTCCCTTTTGATCTCCCCAACCTTGACGATTTTCAGACTGCTGTCATCCATTTTCATATAATGGGAATCTTTGAAGAAGTAGCTATAACCTGAAAACACGGCACAAGAGGAAACAACAAATCAAAATGGGAAACACCCATTTGACTTGAATACTTAATGATTGTGTAAGCTGTAAGTAACACATTTAATATACAGATTGAACATCCAGAGTAAATGCTGTATAGTGCTACAATCTTGAAATGTTGGCTTTAATTCAGAACCTAGAGAAGCTCTTCCTGCTTGCTTAGCTCCAAACAGCCCAATTACTCGCACAAACAAACACAAAGAAACCTTTCAGAGACTACACAGGCTTCCTCTATGAGGTGTGTATGTGTGTGTGTGTGTGTGTAAACTTGTATATTTGCGTATGTGTTGAAGGGAAAAGGCATGTGGTGGTTGTAAAAGCATGTGCTGCGAGTAAATTCCAGTAAACCTAAACGAAAAACAGTTATATCCTTCACCCCTCTCATTCTTTAAAACCATTCTCTCATTTTAAGTTTTTATGTGCTCTGCAATCAGAGGCTGTTGCTGGAAAATCTGCATCTTAAGCTGGGGAACTATATTGCTGGGATTTTTGTTGTTGAAGGCCTAATGCCAGCAGTAATTGGGTTGAAATTAACTGCCAACAATTCTCTACCAAGCTCCAGCCCTAAACACACACATTCACATCGAGGACTACAACAAACAGCGATCGAAACAAATCAGATATCGTTGTGAGAGCTAAAAGAGGAAAAGGGTCAGATAAAAACTCAATTCAGAGGTTAACATTTACTTTTAAATGTGTACTGTTAGCATAGGTGTAGAGATAATGTTAAACCAGAAGCTAAGCAGGTTGCCTCTTAAAGTACCTTCACCAATAAGACTGAGGGCGGCATCCAGGTCATCAGGGATAGAACTCCAAGAATCAGCAATAAGTTTCGGGAAGCCTGGATCCATCTTCTTTTTGCCTTCATTGTATCTGAGAGGTTATGGATAAAGATAATGAATTCCAGTATTTGTACAATGAACTGACACTATTGCTATGAAATGACAATCTTATACAGTCATCCCATATAGAGAACCTGTGGTCAATCCTCAAAAAGCGAGTGGATAAGCAAAACAAATTGTGATCAACTCAGAGCACTAATAATGCAAGAAAGGATTTCCATCAGTCAGCATTTGGCCCAGAAGCGAATATCCAGCATGCCAGAGCGAATTACAGAGGTTGTGAAAAACAAAGCTCAACACTGTAAATATTGACTCTTTGCATAATATGTTTTTGCTAATAAACGCCTTAAAACTTAAGATATGCTTATCATTGTTGTCCAGTATACCATAAAAACATGTGGGAAAATAATCTAGAAAAACCGAAGCAGCAAACTTTGCAAAACACAAAATTTATGTCATTTCCAATTCTTAATTAAAAAGAATACATCATCAACATCCTATACATCAACATTACTTAATGTTTTAACTAACATGAAATAACAATGCACAATACTTTTAGCATTGATTATTATTGGGTAATAGCCCATTTCTATACACTTTTCTCTGTTCTGGCTATAAAAATTTAAATTAGTTCATGCATTATAAACAAATCTAAACGAACAATGAAATACAGTATAGCGTACTAGTGAATTAAAATAAACCTTTATTAATGAATGCTGTAAAAATGAATCTTTGTTTTTTATCCAAGATCCTTTGGATATATTATACTGGAGCCACAGAGACATCACAAGTGTTGATTATATAAACAGAATGTTGATTATGAGGGAATGTTCACTGAAACTTTCAAATTCCTGTTGAAATTCCTTAAATGTTTTCTATATAAAATAACGTATTGATGCATTACTGTGCTCTATCTGTGTTTAGTTACATGACGTTTTCTACAATGCTTTGTACAAATTACATTTGTTGGTAGATCTTTAAAAAAAAGCAATACGCCTGCTCAGACCGCCAGCAACTGTGTCACTTGTTTCTTGCAAAGAGGTTGTTAGAAGGCATTCCTAGCTTTGGTTGTCCTAGAAACTAGGGATGCAACAATACAGCTCACCCATGGTTCAATACAAACCTCGGTTTTGGCCCACGGTTTTCAGTTCGGTTTGTATGGAGTTTAAATAGACCCAATACTCACGTGCATGGAATCCGCGTGCCCACGCGCGATGCAAACGCGCTTAGTGATAACCACGCGCGGAAAGCTGCTCCGCGACGGCGCATTTAAACTCGAGCGAGCAGAACAGTATCCGCAAGCGGAAAAGAATCCTCGCGCGGGCGCATTTCTGCTCCGCGAGCAAAAACTCGCGCGCGCGCGATTCTATACGTTTATCTATCTCAGCATACAGACAAACACGGACAGAGCCAGTTCACAGTGTAATTAAACGCACAGAAAATGTTTAACGCAAACCGGAAAATGTCCGTGGAGGTCGCATTGTGGCATCCCTACTAGAAACATTTATAAACCAACCCTGCAGTAAGAGATGAGAAACGGATGACGTGAGCTCCGCTGCTGTACTCCTATTGGTAGTTGCTCCCGAAAGTCGCTCATCATTTGCATAAAATTGAGCCTATCTCAACTTTGTCGAGTCTCTAGACACGCTAACTTCCTGTCGCCAACGGTCACTGTCGCTAGGCTACCATTGAAATGAATGACATTGCCTCGCTTTGTCGCAGGGTGTCACTGGTAAGGCTGTCACGATTATTAAATAACCGTCTCATCGACATTGTTTGACCTCAATCGCAATCATTTATTAGACAATTAATCGTCAGCCATATTTCATAATTGTGAAAGCCCTAGTCGCCCTATTTTAACGATCTAAGTGCATGGTCTAAAGCGCATGGTGCAGGTGCACTCAGGGCGTGTCCGAATCCACTTTTGCTAGTTTAGCGACGGGAAAACGATCGGCGCACCCGGGCGCCTAAACGGGTTGTCTCGATTCTCTTAATGAGTAATGGGTGTTTTTTGGGCGTAACATGCAGTAAACCAACCAGAGTCTCATCTCTCATTCCCTTTAAGAGCCACTTGCACTCGCGCTATGGCAGATTCGCTATTTACGTGGCAGAATTTGCAAGAGCAAAGACTGGACGCTTCTTCAGAGAGGAAATGCATCTTTAACCTCACGCACGAGCAGACCATCTACAGGACAAGCCGGATTTTTATCTTTATGCACACAATAATAATCTTTTACGCACACAATAATAATCTTTTACATTGTACTCCATTTCTTTTTTATATTTGGCATGTTTGTGTGCTCCTGCGCTTCCCTCTGTGTAATAAGTAAAGTGAAAGCACATTGTGGACCTGCCCATGGCGTATTTTCTACTAACGCGCTCTTTAAATAACAATAAAATATTATATTCTATTTTCAGTTCCTCAAAATAGCAACGTGCCAACAATGCGCCTGAAACACCTCTTTTTTAAACCAACGCCCATGGGCGCACAAATGAGCGCAAATGCATTTGCTATTTAAACAACGCACTGCAGGACGGGAAAATGAGAACTGCGTCGGGCTGCAACTAGCAAAAACACTTGCGCTGCGCCTTACGCCGGGTTTACGATAGGGCCCTTAATGTTTAACGTCAGTTGTTGTTAAATACAATTCTGAAACTAAAAAAGGATTACCTCCAAAACTTGCTCCCAGCAAACAGGTATGTCTTCTTGCTCTTGTGGAAGGAGTAAGCAGCATCAATACCCTGTAAATCTGAGGGAAGACCCATGGTGGAAATCTTCTTGGGATAGTCTCGCTCCAGAGTACTGGCCGAATATACCCACATCTCATCACCTAGAAAGCAGTTACAAATTATTTCATAAAACTGTGTTTGGAACAGACACACACTTAAAGCACACAACACACATACAATCTCAAACTAAGTGAGACCAAAATAGGCTGAAATAGCACATACATAGACCCTAAATAGAAAAAGTAGTACGTAGAATGGATGGATGAATTCAAAAGAGGGCCTTCACAATGACATGCAATCTTTCAGTCTGATGATCTATAATGTGTTTATCCTCTATAGGAACAGGCTATACTACAGGGCAATGTCACGACTAACACAGCATGTAAGATAAGTTTAGGTCCGGGTTATGGGGTATGTTCTTACTCACCTGCAAAGAAGACAGTCTTCTCCTCCAGCGGATTCTCATAAGCTGCATCAATCTTTTCTGGAAGTTCACTCCAGAATGTTGCCACCAGCATAGGACCTGTGGGCTTCTTTCTGACATCAGGCGTCCTGAAGAGGAATCTGCAACAAGATGGGTTACAGAACAGGGAGGCGAAATAAAAGATAAAATAGTTACATGTAATGAGATGAGATAAAACGTTACATGTAAAGCATATGAAGAGTTTTTGTTCCAAAATTAGATTACTCTGTTTTTAAACTTTTTCAAAAATCGTGTTTTTTATTGTGCATTCTATAATATCAATCAATTAATATAAATCAAACTGCAGTTGGTTTGGTTTTATTTAAGCCATAATAACTAACAACTAAATACAGCTAACTAACACGATAAAACACAATAAAAACATGATTTTTGAAAAAAAAACGTTCTCATTTTGGAACCAAATTCTTCATATGTACTCTAAGTAGTATAATGTGTGTGTGTTTAAAAAATGCCCTCATCGTTTAAATAAATGTCTAAAAGCTAAGTCTATAATATGTGAGGAGTAGAACCATAAGGGGGTAGAAAGTTCTGAGAGAGAGACATAAGAATGTAGGATAGAGAGAGAGAGCAAGCGAGCTGTACTTTGGTCACAATAAGGTGATTCACGGAGCAGCTGTTTCTTGTTATGGTTAAAGAGTGAGTTAAGATCCAGTTGGACATGTGCAAACTTGCCTGCTGCCCCAGCATTAACCACAGAAACAATACCCACCACCCCAGACCTCTTTCCATTGACCTATTTTTCAAAGGCCAACGACTTAGAGTTTCACAGAAAAAGACAGACTTCCAGACTGTAGTTCAGCAGACTAAAGTATTCTGTGAACTCCTCTGTCAACAGTCATTTCATTGTAGCTGCATGTAAAACTTTAGATCACAGTATCAGGTTAGAAAGGAGTTTGTAATCATTTGCCCCAAAGCTCCATTCCTTCAGCTGCACACACGTCTCTAAAACACGTTAGAACAGAAAAGAGACACTTGTTTAGTTCATCTGAAGACTGCAGCTGTCCTATAAATTAAACAATATAAGACATTAGAGGATTTCATTTTACAGAATGCCTCAGATGTAGTTTGTAATTATGAGCCAAAGATAAGATACAATAAAGACTTTCTGGTGCAGCTGAATAAACAAAACCTTAATAAACCTTTTGGGGGTGCACTCTCTGCCCCTACTTAGTCTTTCTCTTTATCCATCCCTCCTTCGCTCTGAAATGGCTTTAACAGCTGTAGCATTTATCCAGCTGGGTGAATATCTGAGATCTCAAGTCATATTGCCCAGATTGTAAAGTGAGATTCACTGGTGCAGCGATCCTCAGATTCACAGAATTATGGTGTAATATGATCATAACTCTATGTTAATGACATTTCCAGAGTGAAACGATTTTTCTCACAGCTGCCACAGACTACTTATCAGTGAAAATGGAGAGAGGTTCATGCACTTGAATACAAACCAACTTTGCTATTTAGATTTATATATGGTTTTAACCAAAAATTGGAAAATGTAATATTATATTAAAGGGGAGGTGCCACAGTGTTTCATGCATTCTGACTTCTTTAAAATTTTAAATCATGCTGGCTTCTCATGCTTGACATGGTCAACTTGTCAAAAAACGAGTTGGGCGTATGACGTTTCTGAAAGTTTTTTTTCGAACATGAAATTCCCTTAAGTAACAACTTTTCTTAGTCCCTTATTGGACAATTCTCCCGGAAAGCACGCCCACGCGTCAACCAGGGAGAGCGGGAGAAGGAGCATGCGCACATGACAACCAGCTTGAGCAAGAGAGAGAGACAGAGAGAGAGAGAGAGAGAGAGAGAGAGAGCACTGCGTTCGCAAAGTTCAGCTGTGTTTGTTTGTTCACTGCATTTCATTGTTGAATGTTAAATAAACGGTGGATATAACGCTGGATTTGGAGATCGTTTGAAACTGATAGATGGAGCGGTCCCAGCGCTAAAAGTTGCAGGTCATGAACCACACGCAGCAAGTGAAACTGAGTCAAATGTCTGTGTTTTGTTGGCAATCGGCGTGTACGTGCATAAGTCACACAACACGAACTTATAGTGAATCAACAGTTATGCGGGGATAATGCGATGATGTACAGTGTGCTCGTGCTGTAGTCCCACCCCCCCACACGTGTTCAGGGCTCGCCTTTCAGAAATAATCGTACAGCTGTATCTATCTTTCATAATTGTGATCAAACTAAAGACTCTTCAAAGATATTAAGTATGCAATACTACTCCATAGGTACTCAAGATTAATATGAGATTGGCAGAAACTGCATGCAATACATCCGCTTTAATATAATATCAACTATGCCAATAATGTAAATGTAATATAATATCAATTACATCAATTATGTAAATGTCATATAATGAAAATCAACAATATCAACAATGTAAATGTACACTAGATTACTTATTTTATGGTTATTCGGAATGGTAATTTGGTAATTTGCCTGTTTTGTCATAAATCTAAAAGCGTATGCAAATAATTAAAATGATTAAAATAATCAAAGTTTAAAAAATACTGAAATTGATCAATTTATTGCTTAAATATCGTGAGGAATGAGTGTTCCGAATGTTGCTCCTACATCGTCGCTGTCCTTCCAAAACCTCGATGTCCAAATTTGCTGTTTTTTAGGAAATGGAAAAAACACTTTACTTTTTAAATGACTTAATACTCTGTGAACTTTGGTTAGATATTCGCAAAACCCAGTGACAAATGTAAAGGGTGACTAATAATAATGATTTATAGCAAAAACAAAATAGCAAAATATGGCGATACAAGGTTTCAGAAGCACAGCACCATTATGTTAGTTCATATGTGGGTGATATATGAGGGATCTATAATGTGTCAAAAATCATTAGCTAAATTACTTTATTTAGATTAATGGTATCTAAATGATCTATCTCAGGAATTTGTTTAGATAAGAGGCCATTAAGCAATATGCAGACAAACTCCTTTCAGTGTGTGTATGTGTGTGGTCCTGTGATGCTCAGTGTAACCGCAGAGCAGTCAGCTTTAATACCGGACGTGTGCGTAGGATAGTGGGTGGTACTTTTTCCTTCCAAAGATCCTGACCCAAGAGCATGTTGTCAAGAACCAATGACAGCTCTCTTCATACTCTTCCAATGTTTGCTTTAGATATTTTGAAAAGCATCACCTCATCTGATTATAGGAGCAGTAGAGCATGGAAAGTTAAAAGACCAGAGTTTGTGTTATAGACAATAACACAAATGATATTTAAATTCACATAACTCAAATTCATATGTGTGTGCTTTTCTTTTCAGTGTTTCTCTGGCACTCACACAATATCAGAAGGTTAACTTACAAACTTAAAAAGAGAAAGAGGCCAGTAAGGAGCCACTTATGTGATTCATTACCGGCTGAGACAATCGTGTAAACAACACTTTCTGTGGTTTATGTCTGGCTCATTAAGGTTTGGATAAGTATGTGGTTTTTCATTTAGAGCACAAGACTGGTTATGGGTTAGATTTATACAAATAATGCTAAATGTCTAAGTTTTACATCTCCTATAAGAATAATCTTTAAAAAAAACAGTCTGTACAAACGTCTAAAGTCATGTTGCAAGAGTTTATCTTAAATATAGTAATCATGCTTTGCATTCAGCAAAGCACTCAGCAAATTCAGTCTCTCACTAAACCACCCTTGTACAATGTTTTGTTTGACTTACGGCTCAAAAAATCCCCTGAAATAGTAATGTTTGCGGTCAAGTATTTTCATTTTGAGATTCGTGGACTTTCCCTGCTCAATCCATTCTGCTGCAAGGTCATGGTGAGTATGCAGGCTTCAACATTAGCATTCTAAACTAACAACGTGGCTTCAGCATAGCTTAGATTCTTGTGTTGTTTAAAGCATCACACTCTTTTTAGTCTCTATATTGTCACCGATAATGATTAAAAAAGCTGTAGTACTTTTTTGTTAAATGGCAAATAAACTAGGTTTTCCCAAGATGGCCATAGGGCCATTTCCTGTGCATGCAAGCAGAAAGAAGTGGTTTTGAAACCACTGAAAACAGATGAACTGAGGAGGACCTGCCAGGAAACGCATGAAAGAAATAACTTTGACTTCTTTTTGACTGCTGAAATTCTTGCATAGACATTTCATGGAGAAACCAGTGCTGCGTTCCGCCTTGAATCTACCATTTGACATTTTATATTAACTTTGGGAATGGTTGAAAAAGGTGAAAAAAATCATACTAGATTCAAGACATCATTTTAAACTGGATGGGATTTGTGCTAGAATTACCTGTCTTTGAAAAAGAAAATCTCTCCTCTGATCTGGGCTACAGCATCAAATATGATGTTCTCATTACATATGTCCATTGGAGTGACTGGTGGCGTGTGAGTGGGCAATGGTTTGTCTGTTGGTACACCTGTAAAAAATAGAAAAGAGAGAAATAATAGAAGTCACAAAGAGATACAATACATTAATTATTATTTCCTTAATGCATATCAATATTTCACTTGATTAATATTTTCATGACAATATAGTAAACATTATGTTTGTCCTAGCACATTAAACATATGATCATTTTAAGAGTACTGTTTTTCACAGTTACCGTAGAGCTCCTGGATGCCCTTGATGTCATCATCAGACAGCCTTAGCGTTTTAGTAAAAGTGTACATGGGTGCCATGAGAGCACCAGGGTCCTCAGAGTGTTCCAAACCCAGAGCATGACCAAACTCATGGGCCGCAACCAGGAATAAACTATAGCCTGCGAAACAGAGACAGGGGCTGGTTTAATATTTTGGCTAAATTCAAACAGCCAGTCAGATAGAATCATATGGGACGAGACCAGGTGTGAGTGCAAAATATAAGGCCTACGGATTTAATGTGCACATATGCTGTTCATATGCAACAGATTGCTGAAGGCACCGTGTCCTTGCAACACCCTAAGGCGCTGTGTCCACCAAGGCGTTTCTGCCGGCATACGGCGTGTTTTTTCAATTGTTTCCAACGGAAAAAGCTAGTGGTTTTTTACTGGCTCTGCATTTTTCCCATGCTCAGTGCCAACGTTCGACCGGGCACCCAGAGTTGAAAAATGCTCAATTTGGGGCAGAACGCTCAGATCATATGCGCCTGCAGCGGGCGTTTTCAGTCGTGTAAAAACGCCTCGGTGGACACAGCCCTTAAGTACTGAATATTTAGCTAGCAATAATTATACAAACAATAAAGCACAAAAAAAACACCTTGGTCAGGACAGAAGCCCCACTTGCGATCATCATCAAAGCTTTTGGTGACGGCGCACCACATCTTTCCATCACTGCGGCCAGAGGTGGTGCAAGAATCATAATTGTTGCCCAGGAATTTAAAGGGGAAGACACAAGGAGCACCCTCAGAATTACCTCCAACAGTCGACATAGCTGTAACGAAAAACACATATACACAAACATGCTAAAAACTGGCAATAATTGAAGTCCACTAAACATTTAAACAAAGCACAAGATGCATTGCTCAAATAATGAAATATTATATACAAATAACAATATGGTTGCAAAAACAAACTTCTCAACCACTCTAGAATACTAAGACGGTCAGAGTTTCGGTTATATGGAAGTCATCTGTTTCTCAAATCTGACGTCAAAAGCTTTAACACTGGTACTTAGTAGTAAACCTGCATATTAACTGCTGTAAGTGTTATTAGATCACAGTGTTTGAAACTAAATGACTGGAGCTAAGAGAGGAATTAGAGAGGTCTTTCTGACTCACCAGTCTCAAAATGAAGGTAACGGAGCTGTGTTATTAAAGTCAGGCTAAAATAGTGAGCTTTGGTTTGTCTTTAATGTAAAGTGAGGGCTTGCACAACTCTGGTGTTGTTGTTCGAAGAGACACTTATATTCAGCACACACAAATAGGAAGACAGGGCTGCATTCCCAGAAAATTACAACCAGATGAGGATTTCTGTGCTCTTGGCTTACTTAAACCAGAACGCCATGGAAAATATCTCCTAATAATGAGAGAAACTTTAACAGCCTACTGGAAACTTGAGAGTAAATTCAGAATGGGTGTTTTTGCATTTATTTTCATTCATTTTGTGTCTGGTCACCCTCACATCTAAAGCAATTCAAACACAATGGGCATTATATATTTCACAGAGAACTGTTCTTACTAATAAACCTGTACTCATTTTTCCTCTTGCCTGATTAAAGACAACTGTTGTGCAACTTATGTTTTTCATGTTTAAGCAACATGATGTTTAAGCAACTCAATATTACTAATATTAAATAAACCACTTAAATAAACCACAACCATATCAATGTTAAACCATTTTCTGATCTCAATAATAAAGTAATCTCCTAAAAGAGGAAGTTGCATTTTGCCGGTACTCAATAATACAGATTTTTGTGAATCAATTTGCAATGTTTCCAATGCCTGATCTACTTTGCATATTAAGTTGTATACAAATCATATAATTAATTATAAAAAAAATTCATTTGTGGATTAATTTTTAAGATTCTAAATACAACAAAATCCAGCAATAATAGCGTATATAACAAGAACAGTCTTACACCGTGTCTACACAGGACACGGCACGGCGCGACACGATAAAGGACACATTAGAACCCATTATCACTTTACATTTTGTCCACACTGGATGCGATGCGACACGACAAGCCCAAGTCGTGCCGGTCGCATCCAGTGTACTACACACGCTGATAGCAATTATCGTGAAATGAAAAATTGCTATTGGACACTTACACGTCTCTGGACAGAATCCATAGGACTTATCCTGATCATAGTTTTCTGTGGTGGCACACCAGCGGTACCCATCATCCCTTCCTGAGGTAGTACAACTATCATATTTCTCTCCCTGGAATGTGAAGGGGAACTTACAAGGGGCTCCATCTCCATTTCCACCCAATGTGAACAGCACTACAACACAGGAGATTGATAAATGTTTCTGACATTTTTAACATTTCTTTCCCATATTACATCAGAGCTATAAGTCTCCTAATTGTATATTAAATATGTTTTATCGTACCACAGTACAACAAAGGGTACTTACACTCATGAGGACAGAAGCCATACTTTGCGTCTTCGTCAAAGTTGTATGTGGTAGAACACCACAGGAATCCATCATCTCGACCCTGAGAGGTGCAGCTGGTGTACTCCTTACCCATAAACAAGAACGGAAACTTACAGAATTCCCCTTCGGCATTACCATACTTGACCTTTACCACTGAATCAAGGAGAGAGAACCTTTAGTTAAATTCAATGACATTTGATGAATAGATGCTTTCTTCAAGTCAGGTTAAGATCTGACAAGTTCATCTACCTTAGATGAACTACTAAATGGTTTTCAAATATGTTTCTTTAGTATTGCATATATTTAGTATCAAATTGTTACATAAGCGACTAGAAACAATACATTTGAAATGATACCTTGCCCCTCTCCTAATGTCCACAGCTCATCATCATCAAAGTGAGAGTCTCCTCCAATACCGGCTCCAGGAGCAAAGGCATGAGCCAGCAGACCATCTTTCCCATCAAATGGGTAACCATCACCATGTTCTACAGACAAAATAACACATTTAACCCTTGAGTGACTGCAACTGACATAGTATTGAACATACTGTAAGTGATACGAGAACACTACATAGATGAAATGTATTAGAAATATAGATAAATGATTTTATGAACTACCATTCCGGCCAAAGTTAACCATGATGTCAGCTTCTCCTTCTGTGATCCTGTGGAAGTTTAAGGGTGTGACATCACTCCACACTTTAAATGCACGATAGAACGCATCATCAATTGTTTCTTCATCCAGATCTGGAGTGTGACCTAAGATCCTGTGGATGGAAGAAAGCTTAATGTTCATCATTGGGTATGTAATAATTTCTGAAAGAGTTATAAGAAACCTCTTTAAGATCCAAGATGTTGGTAGTTTGTGAATCGAAACTGGTAAAAGAAGACGTAAACCTTTGAATACCACTGATTATAATGGCAATAAACTTCCCGTGCTACTTCGTCATCCATAAAAAAGAAAAGTGACATTTCTCAGAAGCAAGATGGCCAAGGTATCACCAATATAGCCAGCTCAATACAATCACCCTAAACCAGTCACCATCAGTGATCAATTCTGCACTTACACACACCTATCACAATAACGTTGTACTGATACACTGATCACCTGCTGCTGTGCAGCATGCTCTGGTTTCTCCTAAGGAAGATGCTCCACCAAACCAAAACCAGGATTGTCAAATCCAAACCTGAACTGGCATTACAAGGCAGGTTGAAATGGTCCTTAAAAGGACACCTGATGCAGAAGAAAAATGGAGCAACATCAGAGGCTGCAAACATATTTGGCAGTTTCACGAGACCTAAGAGAATTACTTATGCCAACCATAAGGGAGTCATCATCACAAAACCAACTGAAACATAGCTGAAACCTTTCAGACATCATGCCATAAGAATGTTTATGCCAGGAAACAATAAATCCTAGTAGATCCATGCTAACCTAAGCAAATAACTAAAAGTGCACTACACTACAGCAGTTGGACAATAGTGCAGCTATATGGCTTAGTCAGGGTAGGCACCTTTACTTTGATTTTAATTTATTAAGAAGTAAACCAAAATGTAATATGCCGTTTACCCCAACCAAGGTATATTTTTGCAAGACTGGATACAAGGCACATACTTAACAGGAGTCCTGGGTCATGAGTAGTCTAAGCCACGCTCACAAGCCGTTTACTGACCACCTGATGTGTATCGTACACAAAACACTCTTGATTTAGCCTGATCAAATCTTAATAATGTTATGTAACATCCAGGGGTGTATTATAGAAAGCAGGGTTAACTTACCGTCAGCTAAACCCTGAACTCTCGGTTGATTAACCCAAACCTTGCTTACTCGGGGTATGTCGGTTCCAAATCACCTGAGAAGAGTTAGTTTAATCAACCTACCGAAAGATACCCATAGTTAATGCGCGCTCACAGAAACAACATGAAGACATTGTCAATGGATCACAGATTTCACGAGTCACCATGGAAACGGCCGGGAAGCTTAAAGTTTTTGACTGTAAAACAACTGATTATAAATCAGAGTTTTTTTCACAGACTTAAATCTGCATCAGTGTATAAAGTGCGGAATAAAATCATAAAATTAAATTATTTAGGTTATGTGTTTATAAAACTCTAAATGCTATAAATGAATTATTTAATTAAAGATATACATATTTTAAATATATGCACTATTTTTATACTATAATATTTAAAATATATACTCATCATGGCTATTTTTGTTACATAAACTGTAGATTTGTTGAGATGTTTGTAACTGTAATTTTAACGTGTTTACCATGGTATTTTACCAAAATTGTGTTGTGTGTATGTATCACATTGGTAATTTTGAAGGCAGTATTAAACCTCTTTTTTGTTCCTTCTCTGTATGTTCCTTAAAAAATATACCTTTATTTGGTTTTCTGAAAACTGACTTAATAATTAATTTACAGCAGAGGATGAAGGTCTGCTGTGACATGCGGTAGAGGTTTAAAATGTTAGGCCCAGTCATATATACATAATAATCATGTAGCCTATGTAGCCCTTTCAAATACACATACATTTTGTTTTTTTGTTTGTATCTTTTGACTTTGTTTGCTAAAGGGCCATGGCTTTCCAAATGTTAAAAGAGGTGGAAACAGCCTATCCTGAAAGGCTAATTGTAATTTGGAGAAAGGCCTTTCTATACTAAACTGTAGGAGGAGGCTGAGGATCAGAAACACATTTTTATGGAATACAGTCAGTATGAAAAACCTTAAGTCTAAGTATCTTATGTATTTTTAATGTAAATGGTTAAGATTATAAAACTGCCAGCCTGGGATTCGAACTCGCAACCTTTGAAGTTTTAAATCTGGCTCTCTAACCATTAGACCACAACTATCTTTGACCCAATGCATCAAATATTGCATAATAAGTGGACAAGAGTAATGCTATGCAATCCTCGGGAGTTAAAATACTTCACTATTAACATCCTTTAACTGTTGGAAATTGTAAGATGTGTATATATCCAGTGATATTTGGAGATGTTTTAATAAACCTAATTCAAAGTATATACAATATTTAATATAAATAGCCTACATAAAGTTTAACAATAACAGTTTACATTATTTTATTTAAAGATTATTTCATTTTAAAAGGTTAAATAATAAAGTTAATAAAACAATTAGTTGTGAATGCTAAATTGCGATTGGTGAGATTGGAAAAGTAATTGTAATATTGCTGTAAAATTATAATAAATTATACGTAATCTGTGCTTCCACGCCCACTTGACGCTCATCAAAAACGCACACATGCGCAGACAACCCCTAAAGCTTAGTAACATTTCCTTCAAATGAACTAACCCAGGAACATAACCTGCTCCGGAGCAGGTTATCTTCAGAGAGTAAGTTGCTATGGTTACTTACATACCCTGAAAGTTATCTCCATTTTTGGAACCGAAAGTTGGGGTTATCAGCTAACTAACCCTTAAACTTACCCGGGTATGTCACATAACCAGCTTTCTGGAATACACCCCAGGTTTAGGGGCTATTACACCCCAGTTATTAACTATTATTGTTTGTTGCCTAGCCCCCTGATTTCCAGTCATTTTCTCCAAGATGGTGACTTCAATGTAATCTGTTTTGAGTAAAACCATGAATGTTTATCTCTAAGGGCTGTTTGTATTATGTTTAAGAGTGCAACTTTTTTGTTTTATTGAAGAGGTGTCGCATACTGAGTTACTAAATTACCAACATAAATGTCTATATTAAATTATATGAAAAGACACACGAAATTGTGCAAAAAACACATGTGATGACATGTGAAATGTGTGTTTTTGGAACATTTTGGTGTGAATTCCATGTGAATTCCCACGTGAAACCCATGGGATAACATGTAAAAACCCATGAGTTAACATATGCGACATGTCTCCACATGTGATCACATGTTCTTCACGTCACCACATGTTGCACATGTCATCCCATGGGTTTTTACATGTTATCCCATGGGTTTCACGTGGGAATTCACATGGAATTCACACCAAAATGTTCCAAAAACACACATTTCACATGTGATCACATGTGTTTTTTGCACATGTTAAACACATGTTGTATACATGTGATCACATGCGAAAAACATGTAAAAAAAACATGTGAAATTCATGTGTCTTTTCTGTAAGGGCAGTGATTATGCAAGAATTCTAGATGAGCGAAGCTGATGTTGGCAGCAAAGCAGAGGTTGAGCCATTTTTTCCCTTAAATCTGCATACTCGGTCTGAAAACTGGCTACTGGTTTAAAATAACAACATACTTGTGGTCATGACTCATGGGAAATACTGCCAGGGCATGTAGACCAGTAAATCTTCTCGAGCTCCCAAGTTTGTCCTTACTTTTTTACAATATTCTATAATAAATATTTAAAGCATATAACATATATTCTATAACCTGTGGACCAATTAACACACTTTTTTAGTTTTAAAATACTTTGCAGTAAATAAATTGTCAGGATAGTCATTTTATAACCTCTAATCAGTTTTGATTAGTTGTTCCCTTTGAAGTTCCAACTCCATATTTTTGGGGGAGCGTCCTGCTAGGAACATTTGAAAACGAATCTTGTTTTTGCTCTGTGTTTTTGATCAGATTACTGGCTCAGAACACACAAAGTGTTCTTTTCTGTAACATAAAACAATAGCTTAAAAGGATTTAACAGATTTGGAAGGCACTTTTATCCAAAGCAACTAATAGAGCATTACCTCTAAAACATTTAAAGGGGTCATATGGCGCGAATACGTGTTTTATGTGTTTTTGTTGTTATAAGTTGCACATGCATGTATTAGACATGTAAAATTGTAAAAATTAAACTGTCAGAACAAAAGATGCATTCTATCTAAAAGCGAATGCTCACCCAGACCTGCATGCCTGAAATGTCTCATGTAACCACACCCCCACAAATCTACGTCAGTTCGTGGTATGATTTGACTAAGACCGCCCAAATGTATACGCAAGTAAGGTGGGCGTATCTGTCAGTACAACTGCTTTGGAACCTGATGTTCCAAATAAGGTAAGAGGCGTTACATTTCCGTCACGCGCTTGCAGTATTCGACCAATCACTACGCACTGGTTAACTGGCCAATCATAGCACACCTCGCTTTTAAAAAATCTGCGCGTTTCAGAGAGGCGGGTCAAAAAGGAGATACAAACATGCACGGTATGTGGAAAATACAGCGTTTTTTAACCTTAAATCGTGTATACACATTGCATTACATCTAAAACAAACAATAATATTCGTTTTAGCCGTCATATGACCCCTTTAAAAAATATATGTCCAGTCTGAGAATGAAATTCATGTAGCCAGCAGCATGCTCTAGATGGGCCACAAAAAGGTTTGTCTGACAAACAATGGGGAGCCATAACTGGGGAGTAACCACACACCTGTACGTGACATTCTTCTGCCCCCACTTGGGTTTCCTGTGAAAGAAATTGTAATTGGCCACATCAGGAACTCCACATCTTGGCTTCTTCATGATCTCTACTGTCTGCTGGTCAATCTCCCCAGTTTCTGGTAGAGCAAAAAACTTTTGCATCTTCTTTAGCGTGTCTTTCAACACCATCAGATTACACCTGTCTTCTGGGCAGCCATAGAACTTGTTCAAATAGTGCTGTGGAAGAGAAAAGGTTCAGAGAAATACAGTGAAAAGAGAAAGGCAACCTAACTGGAAATGATCACCACATTCCACACTTCCCAAAAATCATCACATTTCGATCTTGTGGTTTAAAGGTTCAATTTAACATTGCATCAATTAAAAAGTGAAAACACTGCACAAATACTTTGGCCCATACAAATTGTGTCAGGAAGAAATATCAAAACAAACAAACAAAACACACAAAAGGTTTAATAAACATCAGTCACATTAACAAAAATTCTGATATGGAGACGACTTCAGTATCTCAAGTTAATGAACACTCACCAAGGCCACCTCTTTGTCTGTGCGAGAAGTATCATCGCCTGGGAACCTTATGATGGGTGAGGGCGCAGCAAAGGTTTGCAGGGAAGCAAAAAATTGCACGAGGAATACTTTAAGAACAACATGCCTGCAGCTGAGAAACTTACAGCACACCATTTTGGTCCCGTTGAGAAGTGCCTGTTTTAAAAATAAGATGGTAAGTTAAACAGGCCTTTTCGATGCGTTTCTCCGACTGCACAGCAAATGTTCTTTCTGTTCCTCAGCGACACATCCTGCTCCAGTGCTCTGTGTTGCTGTATGTTCTGCATGCACACGCACTTTTCTGATGCTTGAAACTGCGCAGCCTCCAGATCCAAGAATTCAGAAGAGCAGTGAAATCGGAGACGCGACAGCGAGCGGAGAGTTGTGTGTGCGCGTATCACAGAGAGAGAGAGAGAGAGAGAGAGAGAGAGAGAGAGAGAGAGAGAGAGAGAGAGACTGGACGTTTGAAGAAGTTTACGTACGGCCAAGTAAGGTTGTTCTTACAATAATGTTGTTTTGGTGAATAGCTCCCAACATAGAGCACGACAGAATACACCAAACAAACACAACAAAGTCGTCACAAGTATTGCGCATACTGCACGATAAAACAGAACTGTGATGGCACACACAGGATTCATAATGTATTATACAAGGATGTTAGTTTGTTGTAGGATTGAAACGGTTTTTTTTGTCTGATTCCATGTTGTTGTTGACATGTGCTCTGAAACTCGTAGGCTTCAACGGTAGTAATGTAAAGCAGATTAAATCAAATGCGCACACACCACTATTAGCACAATTGTCCGTCTGATTAGCTATATGGATTTGTATTTAACTATTTTTGGTGAAGGTAGTTAAAATATACGTAAATATTTAAAGATGCCATGAATTAAAACCACAATTTTAACCCCAGCTTTTGTTATATAAGAGGGAATCGTATTCACGCGAACATCATGTAAGTGTCAGAACTGAAAACGCCCTTGTTACTGAGATTACATCTGTTATTGACACCAGGCCCAGCGAACGCCATGTTCTGGAATGGACCTGTTGAACACCGCTGCGCCTCCACAGAAAGAATATCAACGACTACTTCTCAAGCCCCGCCCACTGGTTCGCGAAGGATAATTATGAAGTAACACAAGTGGCGCGGAACCATATACTGTGCATATAGTGTGGGATGGCCCCTACAGAAACAGACGATCAGTCTTTTCTACTTATTAGAAATAATGTTTCTATAGGCATTTGAAGTGGAAAAATGTGTATTTCTCCAAAACGCTACAGTAAAATAAATCCATATATGGTGTGCATATAGTGTGGGATGGCCCCTACAGAAATCCATCATCAGTTTTTTCTACTTATTAGAAATAATGTTTCTATAGGCATTTGAAGTGGAAAAATGTGTATTTCTCCAAAACGCTACAGTAAAATAAGTCCATATATGGTGTGCATATAGTGTGGGATGGCCCCTACAGAAATCCATCATCAGTTTTTTCTACTTATTAGAAATAATGTTTCTATAGGCATTTGAAGTGGAAAAATGTGTATTTCTCCAAAACGCTACAGTAAAATAAGTCCATATATGGTGTGCATATAGTGTGGGATGGCCCCTACAGAAATCCATCATCAGTTTTTTCTACTTATTAGAAATAATGTTTCTATAGGCATTTGAAGTGGAAAAATGTGTATTTCTCCAAAACGCTACAGTAAAATAAGTCCATATATGGTGTGCATATAGTGTGGGATGGCCCCTACAGAAATCCATCATCAGTTTTTTCTACTTATTAGAAATAATGTTTCTATAGGCATTTGAAGTGGAAAAATGTGTATTTCTCCAAAACGCTACAGTAAAATAAGTCCATATATGGTGTGCATATAGTGTGGGATGGCCCCTACAGAAATCCATCATCAGTTTTTTCTACTTATTAGAAATAATGTTTCTATAGGCATTTGAAGTGGAGAAATGTGTATTTCTCCAAAATGCTACAGTAAAATAAGTCCATATATGGTGTGCATATAGAGTGGGATGGCCCCTATAGAAACCCACCATCAGTTTTTTCTACTTATTAGAAATATAGTTTCAATAGGCATTTGAAGTAGAAAATATTGTATTTCTCCAAAACGTTACAGTGAAATATATCCATATTGTGTGCATATAGTGGGGTATGGCTCCTACTTAAACCCACCATCATATTTTTTTACTTATGAGAAATAATGTTTGTATAGTCAATTATATTGGAATAATATTTTTCAAACAAAATGCTTTCAAAAAACATACTGTAGTTAAACCTGTTCAAATCGATGGGTACTGTAATTGCATAATTGCAAACTGCATAAACCGTTTTGTTTGCAGGACAAAGGTCTAGAAGGCATTAAAATAATACATATTTAAGATACAGACAGAGACATTGTTTTCACAATATACAGACAGAGACATTGGTTTCACAATATAACGTTACAGCAATCATAGTGCAAACATTCGGAGAAAAAAACCTGCATAAATTACGACAAAAACGAGATATTCTAAACGTAAAACAAGAAATATGTTATTGACAAGAGACGCGGATCATCTACATTCAAATAAAGCTTTACAAGCGGCGTTCCTGTAATTTACCGTAAACCACTCAATAAGCGCGCATCTGAACCTAAACGGCGGCTGGCTTGACCGTGTATTTTCAAACCGCGGCTGGCTTGACCTTAGTCTATCGGGTGCTGGGTCATATCCATAAGTTACCGCGATTCTCCCGTTTTTTATTTACCATGGAAACTCTCGTAACATTTGAGACCCGCGATCGCGGTGATCTTCTGTCCGGTTCGCGATCACGGGTCTCAAATGCTGACAGGTAGGGTATATCATTAAACGCAATACAACTATAGGCTATACAAACTATACGCAAAGCCTTGCCATCACATCCGGGAAATAAGTCCCTAAATTTGAGTAAAATCATCCCGTGCGAATGCGTCACATGAAATACTGATGTGGGGAGGTCATTTATAAATCACAAGAGGTCCCCAGATCTCGTGCGAATGGTGCTAATGTGTAACCTAAACCTTACGTCTCTAACCAAATTCACAGAAGGCTCCAACTAAGTTTACAATGCAAACTGCTATTCAATCATAGCAGTGGGCGTTTACTTCCAAGCCTTCATGGCGGAACGCCCATTCAATCCGAGCTGGCCTCAAAACCCGGGTTGAAAATAGCCTATTACTTATTGATTTTGATGTTTTTAAATGTAAAAACCACGCGAACGTCACAAGTAGACCTCACACAACAGTATAAATCAATAAACAAGCCCAGTTCATCACACCTTTAAGTAGGGCCTTTTATGTGCTGTAAGAAAACACAAAACCCCAATCAAGGCCTAGTGGGTGGATCAGATGATTTGCCTAATATCCAATTACTTTTGGACGTTTTACCCTCATTATTATAACCAAACTTGTAAATACGCATGCACGAACGTTTAATTTTGTAAAGATAACAAACAAATAATAATAGAATAGAATTTGTTGTCATTGTGCAATATACAGTAGGCCTATACTCGCAACTCAACTTTATTTATATAGCGCTTTTTACAATTTTCATTGTTACAAAGCAGCTGTACATGAGACATATTGACTATGAGCAAAACAATCAAAGTTGTACCTGTAAAAACAAGAAAAAGGTGAAAACACAGAAGACAGACATACCCATGTACAAGACAATACACACACACAATATGCACACACACGGACGCGCACACACAGACACACGGATGCGCACGCACGCACACACACGCACGCACACACACACACACACACACACACACACACACGCACACACACACACACACACACACACACACACACACGCACACACACACACACACGCACACACACACACACACACACACACAGGCTTTGGTTGACTATCCCCGTGGGGACAGTCCATAGGCGTAATGTTTTTATACTGTACAAACTGTATATTCTATCCCCTATCCCTAACCCTATC
This sequence comes from Triplophysa rosa, assembly GCF_024868665.1. Lineage (NCBI taxonomy): Eukaryota > Metazoa > Chordata > Actinopteri > Cypriniformes > Nemacheilidae > Triplophysa > Triplophysa rosa. Next base: position 20,357,169 of record NC_079890.1, read on the forward strand.
CCTAAACCTAAAGATCATAGAACACTTTTTGCATTTTTAGATTTGTAAAAAATATTGTTCTGTACAATTTATTAGCTTTTTGCCCCTGGGGACCTCAAGTTTGGTCCCCACGGTGACACGAGTCCCCATGTGTTGGTGTGTATTCAGGTTTAGGTCCCCACCGGGATATACAAACATGAACACACACACACACACACACACGCACACACACACACACACACACACACGCACAGGCACACACAGTGAGAGCACACATTTAAGATAAAGGAGAGAGAAGCACAGGTCAAATATAACTGACTATAAATTCCTATATGCAATATTAATTAAGTAAAACTTGAAAATTCTAAAGCATAATATATAAGCAAGCATATTATGCATGTAAACTGTACAATATACTGCTTATTTATACTACATTCTCATTGTGAGTGTTATGTTGTATTGTACTTAGTATTTTAAAAAATATTTTTATATTGCCATTTTTCGTAAATAAAATAAAATTTACTGTCATTTTTATTATGCACCATGGAAGACACGTGCAACACAACAGTTGCACAATGAGAAGTTCTAATCTATTCTAGTTTTGTCTATTTTTATTTACTTTTTGGTTGTTGAATAGCTGTCGGATAGGACCACAGTTTATATGAAGAGTTTAGTTGCAAAAACAGATAAACACCATTTAAAAAAAATGTTTAAAAAATCATGTTTTTATTTTATGAGCTATTATTACTTAATCAAAACAACCCAACTGCAGTTTGATTGAAATTAATTCGAATGCACAATCAAAACTTAACAGATACAACAGATAATGTTAAAAAATGATCTATTTTTACAAATGCACTCTTCATGAAAACATGAAATTTTTTCACGTGTTTTAAACAGGCAGATTTTCTCAAGGTCCAGTGTGTCAAGTAAAGCCTTCCCTCTGGTGGCGTGTTCGTGAAAATACATTTTGAAAACGACCAAAAACCTCTGTCTTCTTACAAACCCGTTGTTCAAGTGATATTTATTTTGTTAACATTATTTATATGGTCCTGTTGTAACGCTGTTAAATAAAGTAAAAGGTTTAACATTGAGAGGTTCACAACCTCAAGGAGGCTTACATTTTTGGCAGAAACGGAAACAAGCCTGAATAATATAAATAAATAATCTCAATAAATGTTCTGGATTCTTATAACCTCTTGGACATCGGACACATTTAAATAGCACTCTTTTTTACACTTTTCCTGTGTAGGTTAAGCCTGTGTAAAGGTTTGTCATTGTCAGCCACAAAAATATGGTAATCTGACAAACCTTTGCATCAATTTCACCAAAATTTTCACCTTGCTCTAGCTTTATATCTGTATTGTCTCCTTTGAGATATTGGTGATACTGGTCTTATTTTGGTGTTGTGACATGGTACATAATATCCTATAGGCGCAGCAGTCATTATTAGTATCTGTGCCCTTTAAATCTTAGAAAGTGTGCCCTCTGGTGGCAGACATGTGTCCATGCATGCTTTGATGTGTTCTCAGTGGGGTATATTGAGCTTCAGCAGGCCTGCAGTTCGCCCCAGGATTTCCTCTAACTCCTCTTGACATCTCTTTTTCCTCCAGTGGAGGGATTAAAGTCGACAGTATATTGATGTGGGCTCTTTATTAGAGAAAGCTGGAGGACTTAGCATTGAAATCGAGGAGGCTGAAAGTTCTCAAAAAGGATTTCTACTGCATATCCCACCTCTCAGTTCTTCTATTCCTGAAAATAGTTAATCTACTGTTTGCAGATTGAAAAGGAGTTTAATGTTCATTTGGCTGTGATGCATGAATGTTAATCTTTTCCATAGACAAGACTCATTTCATGGCCAGGACCATAAAAAAGGAAACATTTTCTCAGTGAACCTTGGAATGATGCTCTGCCTCTCTGTATTCTCTTTCCCCTCTTTCTGCCTGGCTGTGCACCTCTCTCGCTAGCTTTCTCCTTTCATGTGATGAAAGCGCCGCTTTGGTCTATATCAGTCAGCGAATAGAACAGTAAGTAAGAGGTGTCCTGTTCACTCAAAGCTTTGGATGCATTTGTGCGTATGAATGCACAACAGGCGTAGGGGGACTGAGATGATAAACTTTGATTTGTATGCAAATTGTTTCTTTTGTTCTGCATGTGTTGACTGCAGACATCCTTTTCTTAAAGTGTGCTCTCTCCTTTTCTATTTCTTTCACCCCCCATACATGCAAATTCTCGAATGCAAATGCAAACTGAATTATCTGTTGGTTGATAAAAAATTTAATCAACATCCCTGGCAGAGATTGAAACTAAATATGCTACATTCATAAAAAGCCTATGAAAACATCATATTTTACTTTATCTGGCATTTCTCTCTAGTTAGTTCCTCTGGGCCAATCTCTGTGTCTGTTCAAAGACCGTGTCTCCCTTTTCCACACACACGCACGCACGCACGCACGCACGCACGCACGCACAGCACGCACGCACGCACGCACGCACACACACACACACAAGCACGCACACACACACACACACACACACACACTTACACATTCTCCATGTTGTCGCTAGTGTAAGGGGAATGGTACATGAGGCTTGCGACGGTCCTCGTTCACTTTCGCTCACGTCCAGCTGGCCCTTGCTTCTCTTCTTGAACCAGCAGTCTGATTCTTGACTCCAGCTGGTTGAATCAGGCCAGTCACCAGGCCCAGTTGGTTCTGGAGGGGGCTTTAGGGTGTTGGGGATTCATTTGGGTCATGGCAGAAGCTCTGTCAACTCATCAGTCCATTTGGGACATGTTCTGACTGTGTTCTTGTGTGCCACCGAGCTGTGACCTGTCCCTACTACACTGGGCTTTTGTGGTCCTCTTCCAATTTGGATGTAAAAGTGTACAAGTGCTCACAACAAAGTGAATTAATTTTTCGATAAAGGGCAAGTGTACATGTCTGACCTACAAAGTGAATTATAGAGCTGTTCATCCAAAACCCTCACCGAATGGACATGATTTGCATTTACTCAGAAGCGTTTTTTTTAAGAGAACATCTCATCATTCCTTGTTTCGATGACAGTTTTAGGTGACCATATAATGAATAATGTTGTTTGAAAAAGACTAGATAATTCTGAATGAATTAACAGGATGACTTACATATTAACTAGCCTACTATTAGTGAAGTTGGTGAAATAGGTCTGTGAAATAGGCACGTGCATGCTGTTGGGGTTACATGACACATATTATAGCACAATGATATTATCCATTATTGAACATTAAGACGTTTTCTCTATCATAGTTTATTAATAAGTGCATTAACAAGCAACTTCAACACGTTGTGATTATTTTGCTTGTAACTATTTTCCCATGAAAAGCAAATCCTGTAGGCCTGGCAGGGTGTCGATGCTTCTAAGGGTTTTGGTTTGATTGACATTTTGCTCATGAAAACGGCCCAGAACTGCATTCGTGAATTCTTTTTATTTACCGCATTTTCAGCGTGCTTGTTTCTTTTTGGGCGCGAGCTTGTAAACACTGATGGAATAAGTCGTTCCATAATGACGAAGTGGATGCGCAGAGTGTCTCATGTGGCATCTCTCCGTCTCAATAATAGGTCAACAGCTGTATTTAAAAAATTAATCACATTTCTTGGCAGTCGCAAAGGTTAGCCCGTTGCGCTTGGAGATGCAACCGGAGCACTCTGATCGGCGGAAAATCTCGGTGGAGATGAGCGGAGCTGCCTTTGATGAGACGAGCATGTAAATGATTTGTGTCTTTAGTTTATAGGACACGCGTGCGTATTGTTCACCGTCGTGAGCGCGCTCAGCAGGCGAGCGTTGGAAACAAGTTTGAGATTGCTTTGCCTTTTGCTGTGTGCGCATTTGCCTGGAACACATACATACACATATGCCTCACAGAGCAACCAGACTGTGACTGACATTTAGATTAGTAGGCAATAGTACCTCAACTAACGTAGACGTATTCATAGTGCCATTTGCTGTTGGTGCAGACAGTGGCGTAGATGAGTTTACAGAAGAAAACGCAACTCACCCTTCAGGCTTCTTTTCTAAATCTGTTTACCCTTTGCCAGTTTAAAATATTGATGTTTTCTCAAGCCTCAAACAAATTACTCTAAGGGATATCAAGAAGTGTGTTAACATTCGGATGAAATATTCATAGCTACCTTGAATTGCTTTTAGTTATTTTAAAATATTCACATATTATTAGGATTTAAATCTCAGGCTGACAGAACAGGGTGCCTTTTTAATAGGGCAGCTGCACAAAATTGCAATATTTGATACATAAATGCTTTAAGTTTGTAAAATCAAAAATTGTGTGACCAACCAGCATGTTTTTCACATTGTTTCTGGGAAAGAATCTGCATCACTGCTGACTTCGGAAACATGATTTTATTTTAATATTTTATAAACATAATAAACAATGTTATTGCAGACATTTGCTATATGCACATTTGCAATATTTTGGTATTGATAAATAGGGCTTTCGTGCAGCCCTACTTTTTAATGTGTTCATATCCGTTTATAAAAGTACAAATACGCCTCTAAAATGTATAAACTCTTGTATTGTAAATGCGTTTGATGTTAAAATCATTATTTAAAATGTGATGTGTTAACATACTTCCATACGTCCATCCAGAGTTGTGTTGGTTTGTTTCTCTCTCTGTCTCTTTCCCACACTCATCGTTTCTGTGGCAGCTGTGTGTGCGGATGTTCAGGAATTCTTCCAGCATGGCAAAGTGAAGGTGTGCAGTTTTTCTTACCAGGTTCTTGCTGATTGTATTTAATTAATGTAGGAATACATGAATGCCAGGACATTAATGTAGTCACTGTAACTGTCTATTTTGTGTGTGTGTGTGTTTGAGTATGAGATTAGATGAGTTTGCTGCCAGTTTGTCTTGCATAGATTAATATGCCCTACTGCTGCTTAGTCCTTCTGTCCTTGATTGTTGTAATATACTCAGGTAAGCACAGTTAATCAGCTTTGGCTTCGTAGTCGTAAGAGCCGGATTTCATTGCATGTGATTGGTATCTGCAACACAGATGGTGTTACATAAAATAGCATATTTTCAGAACTCAAAGGAGTTGACATTTTATTGTTTTTTGTTACATTCTTTATATTTGTCCCTAAGTGTGTAGCAACTGTTGACGTTTTTTACGCATCATAAATTCCAAAGAAGATTTCATGTTCTTGTCAGCATTCAGTTCCATTACATTTACTATTTTCTGAGTTGTCCTGCTCAGATTTACTCACAAGGAAAATATGATATACTGTCCTGTACACAACACACTCAGTGGGAAAGATTAGTTTGCCTTATTCATTGTGTGCTACACAGACCATTAGTCAAAATAGTTCTTGATCAAGTTAAAGAAACAAAAAAGAATGTAAGAATATCTGCTACATGTAGATTATATAATTTATGAGCAAAGTAGATTTTTTACTGTAACATGTTGATCTAGTTGGAAAGAACGAACACAGCGCCCCCCTACTGCCAATCTTAATTCATGTTTGCTTTTCCTAGAAGTTCCCTTGTTATGACATTATTAGGCATATTTTTAATAAGACTGGACAAAGTTCTCGTTGGATGTTGTTTAAGTGACCTTACAGATGTAGGCTGAGCGGGTCATATCCAGGCCGGAGGCTGTAATTTGGAGACTTTCATGTTACAGACCAGAGTCAGTCACGCTAGTGGTTTTCTTATTAATGTGCAGACCGAGAACAGCAGAGTGGAGTCTGTGTCTGCTGCATAAAACTAGCACCTCTGTTGAGATGTGTGCATGTGTTTAGGAAGTAAAGATGTTGATTATTCAACGTCTAGCAGGCGTCTTGCCTCCGCTCATTCCTGTTGCCTGTGATCTAACCTCAGCGTAAATGGCCTCCTTTTTTAAGCACTACCTGGCACGCAATGCCTCTCCTTTTCTTCTCACTCGCCCTCTGTCTTTCTCACTTACTATACCTTTCTCAACCCTCACATTCTCGGTTCAGGATATTGAGAAGGACCTTTGTCAGGAAGTAGAGGCCCATGGGGTGTTGGAGGAAAGAGACACAAATCGAGATTACTGGATCACTTTTCAGAGTGTAGCTTAAACAGACGCAGTGTTAACTTCCAGGAGTCTTTTCTGATTTTTCTGACATTTTCTTACTCTGTTTGTTTTGTCTTCTGTACTTTTGACATATATTGAATATTTTTATTTCTTTATATACAATTCTGTAAGAAGTAAATCTTGTGGGAATAAATAAATAAAAGTAATTAAAAAAGAAAACAAGTTTATTTGATCTTACTGAGTTTTTTGATAGATTTGTGTAGAAAATAAAAATTGTATTTGACCTTTTACAGATTTTTTTACATTTTAAGGAACTGTAATTATTTTGATTAGGGATGCACCAATTTGTAAATTTTGTCCGATAACCGATAATTCTTTAACATTTGAAGCCGATAAGCGATATATTGGCCGATATACAGTATCTAAATATTAATATAAAATTCCCTAAGACTGAAACAAAAGGCAAAAAGTGGACAACGGCTTTTATTTGAAAACATTCACTGCAGAAAACAAGGTAACCATTAGTGCTCATTTATCCCCCTGAAAATCATGTACCAAGCCTTACACTAGTTAACTATTCTTTAACCTTCAAAATTTTTTGGTATGTTTTTATTTAATAAACAAATTATACACTAGATGTTCTTCCAGAGCAACCCAGAAAAATGTCCTTAATACCACATGTTTAACAGGTATCAAGACAGAAAGCATTCAAACAGCAGTCTGATTCAAACAACGTGCTTTTGTTCCTACAATTTACACATTCATAAATACTGTATCTACATACTGTACCTACATCAACAATGTTTTGCTAATAGCAGTAAGTGAATGATCATGACAGAAAGATAGTACTGCACTGGACTTTAACTGTGAGCATATGGGATAAATTTCCCGCCAAAAGTATTTCATATCCCGCCAAAGGATATCACCATTGGTCCACTAGTTCTAGATTGACAGCTCTTCCTATAGCCGATCAGTCGAAGAGGTTGTTGACTAGGGATGCAACAATACAGCTCACCCACGGTTCAATACGAACCTCTGTTTTTCACCCACGGTTTTCGGTTCGGTTTGGTTCTGATGGCTTCGGCACATTAAAGTGTTTTTTCATTGTTTTATGCTTAAGTGACAGGAACAGTAAAAACTTAAGAAGAAAAAAACTATTTTACTGAAATTCTCTTTATTTTACTTGACTTATTGTATTATCTTTAAGCAAATATTAACTTGTACAAATTCCTGGTGTACTGAATAAATGTAAAGATTTACACTGGCAGCTCACAGCAGTTTTTGGTTTGCTGTTCATCAACATACCAGTAAAATAAGCTTCTTGAAGAGGTTTTGCGCATCAGAGTATTTAAAATGATGTAATGCAAAACTTGCGATCGCTGTAATCGAAGTAAACGTGCACTCAATGGGAAAGGCCAAATATAATATATTAACAAGGTGCGGCACTGCCATTGAAATAAATTGGAAGAAATGCAAAGTTAAATAGCTGCTTGGAGGCGCTCTTGCGATGACGTATATAGCTGTCCGAAAGGCCGCCGAGTGGCATGACTTTCATTAAACAGACTTTGGCATGGTGCTGTAGATGCTCTTTCTGCATGTGCTGAGAGCAACGCGAACTTGCTGCTTTCGTATGCAGTGTAAAAATACATTCTTGATGTGCCAAATTTGGACATTATCACTTTAGTACAACGGGCATGCAATAAAGACAGCCCGCGTCTGTTCGTCAGCATTATACTCAACAGCACATTGCTTCTCGTGTTGCATGCAGTCTCGCTTCACCGCCCGACAACCACTCGCTATTAGATATTACTCGTGGTGATGCGTTTATCTATCTCAGCATACAGACAAACACGGACAGAGCCAGTTCACAGTGTAATTAAGCGCACAGAAAAATTTAAACGCAAACCAGAAAAGCGCAATTCACTTATTGAACCGTGGAGGTCGTACCGAACGGATCAATATTATATTGAGTATTGTGGCATCCCTAGTGTTGACGTCACTCCAAATGCGACTCGTGGCATTCACTTGAAGATGGATAACCGTCAGCTGCAAATCCCGGACAATCACAGGTAATTGAACATAATTATATCGTACAGAGTGTCAGATACATTTCTTATGTCTGTTATGAGTATTCTCTGCCAGGTCTATTAAGTAATTTGTTGTCAGATTCGACCATATAGTCCGTTAAGTTAACATACATGTGTCCTCTGTTAGCTGGGTTTTGTCAGCGGTGCTATAGTTAACAGTTACTCTATTAAGTTAAGGGGGGCTAAAATGGGGGATCGATGACGAAACAGAGCGTCCAAGCATGCACGGCCACTCCCCTATCACTAGAGCGCCTAGCATCAGGCGTCTGCTCAATCACAAACTCAGGGTTGTAAGCTCTCATGCACGGGGCGTAGCCAGAACTTTGTTTTAGAGGTGGCCAGGTAAGACCCAGTGATTTTATTAGGGTGACCAAAAAATCCTTACAGACAGAAATTCTTTAACTTCTACTGTAATTTACACCAATTCTTCATTACACATAGTTTGCTGGTCAAAAACATACACAAAGAACGTAAAGTAAACAATTTATTTGCAATGCTTTCATGTGCTAACATTATTTAAAAATAATTTGTTAGCTATCATTTGAAGTAAGTTAGCATTTTTTTATAGAAAATAAACATTGCTGTACCCCAATTTAAACTTTCGCAAAGATGTAATTAATGAATGAAATCCAGTTAAACAAGACTGATTTTACTGACCTGATCCTTCTGCTCGCGATGAACTTCTATGGTACACAGACAGTAGACTGTCACGAAGCGGTTAGCAGCTGTTCAGCTATAGCGCTCAGACTGTTTGCGTCAGTGCGTCAGCGTATGACATCATATTAACACAAGAGCAATGTTCTTGCGTTACTTTCAGTGCATACATTAAATGATCTGCGCAGCACTCCGTAAACTCCGACACACATCTTAAAACTGCTTTGCACAACAGAGGTGGCCATCCATCATTCAGGGGTATCCGTGGCCACCCATGGCCACCATGTAGCTACGCCCCTGCTCATGCACACACTTTCAGGATCTCTCACTCTGCCCAACTAAACAAATCTCACGCCAAATAACAAGCAAATGGTAACGCAGACGCGAATGAATGGAGGAGAATAACGCGAACGGAAGGAGGATCACTACGCGTGATCGCGATGTGCTTCAGTGAATGATGTTTAATTAACAAATTTCGAGATGAGCACGAGCAGATAATCCACCTGGTTGGTTTGCTATCAGCAATCTCAGCATCTACCTTGAGAGAAACACTACAAATAGACAAAGCTGTCTGTTCACACTTGACTTTTTCTTTTTAAGCTGCTAGCGTCTGTTTTAAATTATAACCCTATGGAGTAAACCGTGTTTTTAAAAAAAAGTCCTGAGCACTTTTTAAACGCCAGCGTCTTTTTCTGCAGCTCAGAGTGTTTTTTGAGGTTGAAAAAAGTTAAACTTTTCTGAAAAAATGCCCTGTCAAGTACCTTTTTAACAGCTAACCAATGACACAGACCTGTCGTTTCCATAACAACATGCGAGGAACGTGATTGGTCGACAAGGCCCAAGCTCGAAAAAATAAAATGGCGGCCGAAATGCCCGTTGGAGCATAGTTTTGTAAGTTTAAGTTTCACTTTCAATAACTTTTGATTGCATTTATAGTGAGAAATTAGTATTGTAGTTTTTAAATATGTGATTGGTTATAGCAAGTATGCTCTCTGTTTATAATTCAAATTAAATTTAGTTACGTTGCCTATGAAGCCTGTTTCTTTAAACTGCCTCCGTGCACAAATGCTATCTTTGATCATTGCCAGCTGCTATTTGTAACCACAACGCTGCAAGCGTTTTTTTATTCAAAAAAAGCGCCATTGTCAACTTTTTCTTGTCAAAAAAGAAGTCAAATGTAAACACGGTCTTACCTGCATTCCCTCTACAGTCTTCAGGCATTCCTACACCACCCCGGCTCCTCACCAAGAGACCGTTTTCTCCCGCAGGGTAACGTGGGAGCGCTCTGGGTTCGGGCTAATACTGGGCCCTGAGCCCTCTCCCCGGACAGCAGGCCAAATACGCATACATTTTAACCTGCATTATTATCTGCAAACTCGTTAATTATCTATTGATGAATATCGTGCTCTTGTTTTAATTTAAATCCTCCCATAAAACGTATTCACATAATTCACATATAGCCTACTGGGCTGGGGACTCCTCCAGAGAGTCTGCTTATTTTTCCAAGATTTTGATCACTTATTTTATTTACTTGGATGTTTTTTTTTCTCCATTCAAATTTGGCTGGGTGGTTAATAACACACTTTTCTGTTGTGTGACAAACTCAGAACACATATTTTAATGTCACTTTACTCGGACTTTAAGATTGTTGTCTGTGTATTTATATAAAAAGACTGAATTGGTGTGAATGCATGATGTTGCTAGCTCATGAGAATGATTATGCCATGCGTATCTTAACTCATTTAGACGAGCACATCATGTAGCGTCTTTTCTCACAGTAGTGCATTAAATCAGTATTAAGTGCTAATTTAACGTATTGTTACTGGGGAACAGATGTGTTTTATCAGTTTTGAATTACATCAGACAGTATGAGATTACACTTCTTTGTACATTGGAAATGGTTTAAACATTTAAAACAGTTTGTCTTAATAGACAAAAGGTGAAAAAAAGATGGACATTGTTTAAAGCAGAATCTTACCCCAATCAGCTTTGAAACCAGGTGTCCATGTTGTGATTAAAAACGCACAGAATGATGCATACTTAACTTGCATATTTCTTTCATCCTAGGACGTTTTGGAGCAAGACAGCTCTTGAATTCCCATTGGAGGTGCAAAACACTGGAGTAAAAGTCCCTCAAGTGGATGGAGTGTATGCTATCATGAAATGGCTCAGCTCAGGACAACCATTAAAGGACTCATCAAATGAGCACTTTCAACAAGTTGGTATGATTTATTAGAGTCTACATGAAATGTCTGGAACATATTTTGCTTAAAAACACTCAATGGCTGTGTAAACAAAACCCTTTTTGCCTCGTCAAAAACAGCTATGCTCACAGCAACCCGTTTTGGTGCATGTCTCTTTAAAGATAATGAGTTACAGCGCACCCCACCCCCCTTCCGGTCCGGCGAGTCAACACAACACACGTGTAGTACTGCCATGGCAATGGTTTAGCTAAATCATGTTTCCTGAACTTCTCTGCGATTAGTTTTGTTTTAAACGTCTCAAATCATTCGTCTGGAGACTAAAAAATCTGTCACAACAAACAGCGCTCACGTTGTGCGTGTCTGCTTGCCTAAAATCCACGGAATGCGCACCTGCAGATCTCAGCGGAATTACAGTATGTGGATTTTAGTGCTTGTCGTTGACAAGTTATAACATTACACACACAACGTGAGAGCATAACTAGTATGCTGTGACAGATTTTTCATCCTAAGGACGAATGATTTGAGATGTTTAAACGAAGCTAACCGCAGTGTTCTCCCCTTTTCATTAGCAAAACAAACAGCTTGCCGCAGCTGAACATATTAACGCACATAATGTATTAACATACATACAGCTAAACTCCAAGTGCCCATTTGCCAAATATATATAAATATATCATATAAATATAGAGTAAGTTTAACACTGGCATTGAATGTTCTATTTAGCCCGTGACTGACTTAGCTCCCTTCGCTATCGTATGCTAACATTATCCTCCTATATATACGGTACATGTACGTCAATTCAGACTGTTGATATACTGTATATTACTTACATCGGCAGCTTTGTCTCGTTCAGTTGGTCTTGATCCCTCTTGACGAACAACTTTGAAGCTAATCCTGCTTGTACTATCCCAGGTTGATAAAGCACTCCGGCTTGAAGTGATTCGCGCAAACAAGCAGGTTTTTACTTATGGTTTCGGAGGGATTTCCACTAAAAATAAAATCCATTCCTGTCTCTTACGAGGTTAGGACTCTGTACAGCGACTACATTGCATGTTGTCCACGAATTTTAGCCATAGCGTCACGTACACCGATGTCGCTTGTGAAAACAACAATGGCGGCAGCGCTGTGGGTGGAATTGTGTAGCTTAAGGAGCGGTAATATTATAACAAGATCCTGCGTCTACGTCACATCAGGAGCGAAATCTGAACGGCTCGATTTCTCACATGCTTGCAGAGAAAGGCTTACCAAAACAAAGTTACTGGGATCTTGTTTTTCACGTTTTCTGGGTTGCTAGATGCACCAGGGACCCGATTATAGCACTTAAACACAGAAAAATTTGGACTTTCATCCAATGGGTCCTTTAAGCAAATATCACAATTCAGAGATATTTACTTAGTGTTCAATTTTGTGCTGCAGCCTGTTGAAAAACATATTTGAAGCTAAAAGCATCAGACTATAATTGATGTAATTTGTGTTATTTTTGATTCATTTAACACCATCATAAAGGGGATAATGCTTAGCACACAGAAAATAAAAGCTGTATTCAAAAAAATGTGTATACTCCATTTTCCATAAATAAATTATGTAGTAAGTGATGTATGAATCAACACCTTTTGCCGGAAACAAAATAAAAGCAGTCACTTTCAGAAGGCTTTATTTAAATAACAATACCAAAACCTTACAGTAGTGGTAGACAAAGAGTGAGCAATAATAATAATGGAAAATAAAATTTACGAGATTTCCACCGACAGCGAAGATATCTCTTAAATCAAAAGTAAAACTCCAAAATGCAAAATGAAATGGAACATAAATAATGTAATGCAAATATAAAAGTCCTTAAGAGAGTGAGGTGAGACGACCCAGTTTCTACTTCTGCTGCATCTTCTCTGAGTAAAAAAAGCAAACGTCACTACGGGAATGTAATGAGAGACTGGTTTAATGGAGTACTTTGCTACAATATACTATCACTTTAGATGAAATTCACTGATCCACTGCACTCAATAAATGCTCAATTGTTTTTTTTTTTTGACCATCTTAAATTGATGGCCATGCACTTGCATAAAGCCTGGCTCAGACTACAGGAGTTTTAAAATCCTGACAGATTTTAAATTCTGGTTGCAGCACACACATAAGGAGAATCTTTACAGATTCTCTTATTTAAAATCTTAAACCTGGCTCAGACTACAGGAGTTTTAAAATCCTGACAGATTTCAAATTCTGGTTGCAGCACACACATAAGGAGAATCTTGACAGATTCTCTTATTTAAAATCTTAAACCTGGCTCAGACTACAGGAGTTTTAAAATCCGGAAAGATTAAAAATCTGGTTGCAGCACACACATAAAAAGAATCTTGACAGATTATTTTATTTAAATTCTTAAACAAGCTCACACTCATCAGTGTACAACTAAATTACACATATTTTATATATCCATAGGATATGCAGTTTTGTAAAAGGAGCTAATAGTAACCGTTTTAATGGGTTTACTAATTTTAGATGTTGACATCACATCTACATATGAATCTCTTTTTCAAGCACTACAAAAATAGGTTTGCCCTTTGTAAACTTGCATTTATGAATGTGAAATGTCCAGATAAGAAAACGTTGGGGGGTAAAGTTGTGTTTATAAATAAGACTAAAGGTAGCAAGTGCAAAAATAAACATTTAGAAAGTTTGATTGGAAGTGTTTTTATTTCATAATTGCACATCAAAAGACATTCTAAGACATACATACATTACCATACATGCATTTGGCAGACGCTTTTATCCAAAGCGACTTACATTGCTTTATCCTATACATTCATACATAGGCATGTGCAATCCCTGGGATCGAACCCACAACCTTGCGTTGTTAACGCAATGCTCTTACCACTGAGCTACAGGAAAGACACCCAAACTACCAGAGGACGCCTCTTACGTCATCTCACGGAAACAGAAGTAAACAAAGGGACATCGCAAAGTTAATTTCACGTGATCTCACCTGGCAACGGTTGTGTAACGTCTTTGTCACTCTCTGAATGATTCTCTGTCTGTCTGTCCAAAGCCGCGGGAACGTATTTTGAGCAGGGGGTGCTATAATGCTTTTTGCTAGGGCTGAAGTTATGACTGTGCTTTGGGCAAGTCGCTTAAGTTTAATGTTAATAAATAACGGAAGAAAAAAAATAGTTGCTGCCGAGAATAAAGATGAATGCCAATGTGATTATAAGATACAGCATAAAAACAAACACATAAACGCATGTTATCTGTATGCCTATAGCCAAATAACAATCTGTTGAACGAAACTACAAGCTGCGCGTTAGCAGTTAATTTACCCGGTACATTTAAAACCGACGCGACTTCTCCCCAGCTCTTATCTGTGCGGTTGTGGTATGTTTTGTAGGATACGTTATATAGACAATCATGTTGTTGCCACAAGTTGTTCCTCCATCTCCGCTATCCAACATTCCCTTGCAGGAGCTTTCGCGGTCGACATTTTTAAAGGTCTGTCAGTCACCTCCGTCACCTTGCAGATGTGACTCTCATTGGCTGTTGCGAAAGTACCAACGTCATCACCCCGATTTAAAATCCTAAATATCAAACATGTTTGATATGATCGGGGCGGCCCCGATTTCTCTCGGAGCAGATCGGGAGGTGTAAGATTCGATCTGTGAACGCCTCACATTACGTGATAATCTGGGCCGAACCTCGGACCCGATCGAGGTTCTGGACCCGATTTTTTCAAAGATTCTCGGGTGGGGAAATCGGGGTAAAATCTGGCCGAGAATCCTGTAATCTGAGCCAGGCTTAGATGGAGCTATTTGTTGCTGTTCTGATGAGGAAAGTCTTTTTTAAAATGTAGTATAATGCAAAGCCCACCTCTACGTTTCTTGAAGGAAATATTTAAAAGTAGCTTATGATTTAGATTCAATTTATTGTCATTGCACATGTACAAGTACAAGGCAACGAAATGTGACCTCTGTATTTAACCCATCCAGAGAGTAGTGAACACACGCTTCATTGTGTTAGCTCTTTATACACCTCTGAAGACATATATACGTATACATGTATAGACATATGTACAGAAGTATATTATATTTCTATCAATAGATCATCCCAAAAATTACACACTGGACCTTTAATTTAACAAACTATATGGTCGAATCGGACAACAAATTACTTAATAGACCTGGCAGAGAATATTCACAACAGACATAAGAAGTGTATCTGACACTCAGTAACGATATAATTATGTTCAATTACCTGTGATTGTGCAGGATTTGCAGCTGATGGTTATCCGTCTTCAAGTGTATGCCGCGAGTCACGTTTGGAGTGACGTCAACACCCTCTTCGACTGATTGGCTAGAGGAGGAGCTGTCAATCTAGAACTAGTGGACCAATGGTGACGCTAAAGCCCGACCTAATAACCATGAAACTCGAACTGCAGCATTTGGAAAAGCAACCACAGAACGTGGAAAAACAAGTGAGGGAAAAAATAAAGTATGCGTAGGAAAACTGAAAATATAAGTATGACTACACAAAAAAATTAGTAAAACATTATTTTGTGTGCTATTTGGACAACTTTGTCTTTATGTATAGATTTTGTGCAATATCATTTAAAATGTGTTTAAAGTTCTGACTCACGGTTTTATTTTTTGATTTACACTTATAATTTTTAAAAATATGCCCGCAATACTTTTGGTGGGAAATTTATCCCATATGAGCAGCGTGCAGCTGAAGTATAACCAGAGGAAATGACTTATGATTTATCTGCTATAATATATCGGCCTAAATTTTAACAATAAACATTAAAAATGACTATTTATCGGCCGATACCGATATGGCTGATAATTTATCGTGCATCCCTAATTTAGATAATTACTGAGATAGGAAAAACAATGATTAGAAAAGCACTTTTTTAAATGTACAATAGAAGTTAATGGGTGCCGCCGCTGTTCGGGTACTAACTTTCTTCAAAATATCTCCTTTTGTGTTCTGTGGAAGAAAGAAAGTCATACAGGTTTGAAATGACAAGAGGGTGAGTAAATGATGACAGAATTTTCATTTTTGGGTGAACTACACCTTTAAGTCTTTAAGAACCTTTAGTGTAATTTTATCTTTACATGAGACAATTAGTATTTGCCTGAAGCAGTTTTGCACTCTCTACTAATGCTATTTTTGCTTTAGTGAAAAAGGGTGTCAATAAATAGTTTTAGTAAGTGTTATAAAAAAAGACATTGCACTTTGAGTGGTTTCAGTAGATCACATCAGTGCCACAGCAACATCCTAGATTAAGATCAGTAAAATAACAGAAGATCAATTCTTCAATTGTAATCTTTTACAAGTAAAGGCTTGGATTATAAAAAGACCCTGTCGTAGATTGTGACTTCATTATTATAGGTTCTTCTGTGTTAAATAAATACATGCCGTGCTCTGAGCTGTCAAATGTTAGATGCAGAGCATTGTGGCAGCTGCACACGGTTCTGACAGCGTATGAATCAAAAGCAGAGCTGCACCGGCAGCCATTAATATGCAAACAGAGAAGGCGGCTTAAGTTTAATTTATATAATATTCTAGGGATCTTGCCAGCAACATTTGGCCTATAAAGAAATGAACTTTGTCTCCTTGTTAAGTACAGCAATGCATCAAGCTATAATCTCTGCAATAGATGAATCTATTGTATAATTATATCATATTTCATATTATACAAAACGAATATATTCATATTTCATATTATACTAAACGAATGTATTCATATTTTTATAATTTTTCTTGTGTGACCATCTGTATGTATTAAGTCTCCGTAAGATTAATCTCTTTATCCTATTGGAGCAGGAGGCAGGTGTTTTTCCTAATACATCTATGAGTAAATAAGGCCTAGTATCGGGGCATAATCCCCTACATTATTTGTTATATCTCGCACCAATGTCACAATTGCGATTGCGTGCATGCGTGCGTACGTATGTGAACGGCGGGGGTAGCATATGCCCAGACATTTCCTAAGAGCATCATTTTGAATATCACTGGTGTATGAAATTGCCTGGAATGTCTCTGGATCATAGTGCTAAATCATTTAAAAGCTCCTTCCCCTTGAAAGGGGATCAGTCTTGACAGGAAAGTGTGCGTACATGTGTGTATATGTAAGAAATGAGGGAATCAGAGGTGAGTTCAAATAGAGAAAGCAAGGGTCAACCTTATCATGACCCATATCCGTAGCTACATTACCGGTCCCTCTGTGATCATTCCTGCTATTCCCAAATCAGTTTCTCATTCACAGTGCCTCATGACAATGACTCCGGCATCACTTCAGAATGCAGGCTGATGGCTTAAATTTGTTTGTAACGTTGCCTTTTGTAAGATGTTTTCTACATAGTACATATTCTCATTCCAGGGCACTCAAATGTGTAGACGTCTGTTCAGAGGCACTACATATTATGATGGCCATTTGCTATGTGAAAATGAATTCCTGAGCCCTCAGTTCTTTTCATCTGGGACTGATCTCAGGTCAGGCAATGCAAGGCTCACGCACGTTGGGTAATTCATCCTTCGCATTATCTCAATAATGATAAATTCGTAGCCTTATGAGTAGAGATGTATCCGCTGATGAAACGTTGGATGTTATTTAGGAAGGGTTTGGATCACTTTTGCCCTCTAATCCAATGGATAATGAGGGCTGTCGCCTCTACGGATTTGAATTATAATTGTTTCGAGCAATTTACGGTATATGTAGTAACTGCAACTACCATTATGCGGTGCAATTGTTGCATTCTTTTTTAGGTCTGTGCTAAGTGATTTGTGAGCAAAAAAGGCTTGTGTGATACGAGCTGTAATACTGCATATGCTCTGTATCTTATATACATCTCAATATACATATTACTGTATCTTTAAAGTCTACATGTTTTGATGTTTTCTGTTCAATGACAAATATAAAAGTGATAGCTCATCCAAAAATTAAAATTCTGTCAACATTTACTCACCCTAATGCCTGTACAAATGTCATTGTTCTTCTGAACACACAAGAAGATATTTGGAGAAGTGTTTGCCACCAAACAGTTCTCGGGCACTATTGACTACTATGGTAGGTCAATGGTATGCCAAAACTGTTTGGTTTCCCAGAGTCTTCAAAGTATATTCTTTTGTGTTCAACAGAATAATGAAATTTTGAATAATGAAAAAGGTTTTGATGGTGAGTAAATGATGAGACAATTTTCATTTTTGGGTGAACTGTTCCTTTAAAGAACACAATTCACAAGGAGATCATTGGGTATTCAAACAGCCTCAGAACACATGCCGTGACTGAGATCGTTGAAATCATATTAGCATCCGGTCAGGTTATCAAACCCCATGAAGAACACTGTGTTGAACACTGTCTTGATGTATGTGTGTGTGTGTTTAAGTTAAGGCTTGCCTGTCAGAAATTTAATTGATGACTATTGGGTGCATTGCGGAAGCCAAGGGCACGGAAACTCGTCAGGAAAGTCCCTGTTGCGTGTCTCTCGAGCCTCTCATTGAACAAGGAACACTGCAAGACTGGCAGGGACACTACAACTCTACATGAAGTGGCTGGGTTACACCCACCCTCCTTCCTTCCTCCCAGCATGCATTTGGCCTTCTCATCAGCAACAAGGTTAATACTTGCATCTGGGGAGTAGCACGCCTACTTTCTATCTTTCCTGATACACGCATGTGTCCTATGCTTGTTTCTCAGTACATGTGCTCTCTTGCTGTTGTCTCGTGAAAAGGGTGATCTTGTTTTCTTTTTGTCCCTTGTAATTTGTTGTATTATAGGTATTGAATATAGGTGTTGAATTTGGTAAAGTTTTGGTTTAAATGCTTAAAAATACACACATGAGCTGTGACTCCGAGCTGGCATTCATTAAGGCTCGTAATTGACTGCACATGGCGGCTGAGCATGTGATATGTATGTGTTCCCTCACGCAAAAGGTGCGGAGGGGAATTGCCTGGTCGTAGCATAGTTAGCTGTCTCCTGGGGAGGGACAGATTTCCTGTGCTTGCTTTGCACGCGTGGCATGCTGTTAATCGTGCAACGAGCCAGCGGAAGAGGGAAATACCACATGTCAGAAGTTAAAATCAGGTCTGACAGTTCAGGCACAGAAAAATGGGCACCATCTCCATGTACGCAAGAGAATTGAAAAAAAAACTCATTATCTACCCATACTTTATCATATCTATGAAATGAGCTTAGGCAAATGTTGATGTTAAAAATGAAAACATTGGCTTTTTAGAGAAAGAGGGAGACAGATCAGGTAACTGCTGGTACTGGACATGTGTATGCAATTACAGCGTGATGTACACAAACTCTTTGTCGTCTGCGAGATGACTGAAGGCTGTGAGTAATCACCACATCTGAAATGTGATCTCTAGAGTTCTTTGAAACCACATCTGATCTGGATGTCAAGGGACTACCTGAAGATATCACCATGCACACATGCAGAATTCGTAATGATAGAGGACGTGTAAACTGAAATTGAACACTACATTAAATTGTTTGTTATAAAGTAACCATGTAAAATTTATGTTTTGTCTGTTTAATTTAAACATATGTATTTCATGCCTTCACACGTGCATGAATTCTAGAATATGAAGCCCAAAAGCAGAATCAGAAATGCTGCATATGAAACCCTGAAACTCTCGGTTGCATGCATGCTTCATGCCCTATAGCAGGTTAGCATAAAAAAGTTTTGCTTTTTTCAAGGCCCATAACCTCTCTTCCTCTGCCAGTAATCTCCCTAGAACCCTGTAATCCTGGGCGCATGCAGATGCCGCCGACGGGAATATTGCTGTTCATATTCTTAATCTGCTCTCAAATGCCTTTCTGTACCCCCGATGAAGCATCCCTGCTGCCGCGTTTCACAGGGAATTAAGTGTACTACACAGGATTCACGCAGAGGTAGATATCAGTGTCTCTCTCTGAAATCGTGGTGGAGCTTTGAGGAATACCTGTGCTCGCACGACACCTCCGATGCCATATTTCTCATAAACAGAGCGTATGAAATTGTGGAGGTAGAGGAGAGAAAGACAAGGAGGAAAACGAAAACTGGCACTGGCGTGTTCCCAGCACGGGTAATTTGAGGAGGAGTAAAGCTGGTTTAAGTTGACCTGGTTAAGCTGCATGACTTTCAGAGAGTGACGGAGAGAGACGGGCTCACACACCTCATTGAGACGAAATATTATGCATTAACGGCTTTTAGAGTCGACAGGTAGACAGATGGAAAGACAGACACTGGCAACACACAGGGCCTCATATCAGTGCCTTGTAGAGCCTTGAGTCTGTTTGCGAGATTTCCATTAATCACCTTCAAGAATTGACACACAATCATTCATGTAAATATTAACAACATGTGTTATATCTGTAACCTGCCTAATCTTCATCATTGGTGTTTTTGAATTGGGCTGTCAAATAATTAATCACGATCAATCGCATCCAGAATAAGTTTGTGTTTACATAATGTACTGTATGTCTGTGTGCTGTGCATATTACTTTTGTATTTATAAACACAAAAAAACATGCATATGCATGTATATTTAGGAAGTATATAGATGTATTTACATTTACCAATAATTGAAATGAAATATAAATGTTTATTAATATTTATGTTTTATATTTTACTTAAATATATGCATGTGTATGTGTTTATAAATACAAATTAATATGCACAGTGCACAGACATTTATTATGTAAACACAAACTTTTATCCTAAATGCGATTAATCACTAATAATTGTTTGACAGCCCTCATTAAAAATGGCAGTTTAGCTATTTGCTGTATTTTAAAACAAGTAAAAATATCTTCTTTTTTTAATTAACGCAGATTGTCCAACATATAGTTTAGTCTTGGACTATGCTGTATTGTAGTAGCATACTGTATTTTGCTATTTTAATTTCTATACAAATTTACTATATCATGAAGTTCTAAAAATTGCCGTCCACTGCATTTTTTTTGATAGGTTAGACAAGCTCTTCTATAGAGAGTGTGTGTGTGTGTCAGCAGGTGAGGTCTGTGTGCTAGCGAAGTGTAAAATGCGCCAGTTGGATTGACACCCAAATGACAGATACCATTGAAACACACTCTGGATTCAGACACCTTATTCTCAAGGAGCTAAAACAAAACACCATCAATGACTGCGCTCATGAACAGCCATGCTCTGTTTTTTCTGTTGTAGCCATTCCTGCCCCACCCCCTTTACTCAATAAAACTAGGAAAAAGACTAAAATGTTGCGAAGAGAAGATTTTTTTCATGAAGAAACACTCAATTATAAATGTATTGAGGGGAGCCTGTTCAGCTCACCAAGCGGAACTAGGGGGCGATGGCGTGTGATGGAAAGTCATTCTTTTGAGACGACACGCCGGACATTTGCATGTGATGCTTTTCTGTGAGCCTCGGCATCTATGTGTGTGTTTATTTGTTAATTCTTTGAGACCAAAAAAAAAGAGTCGCAATCCAAACAACGGATGTGGTTGGTTTGTGTTGTGCAAGTTTTGTTTATCGAACGGGTTTTATTTTTTCGTTGCAGTGTGCCACGCTCCTCAAGTGCATCCACTTAATCGTCTCAGTCCCAATTTCAGCGCCTCGCACGGAAAAGTGCTGATTAGTCTTTGCTTTCTAATTCCTCCTTCAGGTCACCTTGTAAGGAGGGTCGTCTGGTTGGGGGGTGGCAGTCGAGCGCCACACACACACTCCTTAAGACTTATGAGTGCATCATAACCTTGACCAAGACAATCTGTTCGACGACACTTTGAGAAGATTCCTCATGATGTGCCTCCGAGCCATTGGGACTTAGCTCTTCTGTTCTTTCCGTGTGCTATCAGCTCTGCGCAAGATCACCCTCCGTGCCGCAGAACAGCCATTACTCCATTTGCAAGATAAATCTGGAGCTCTCCATCAAATCAATCACTACATTAAATTGAAGCCTTTTTGCCCACATGCATTCCAAATAGTCATCAATTCTCTGCTGTGTATTCATTGTTTGGTTTGACAGGTTTGGGCAATGAATGATCAGGTAGTTTAATTTGAGACACGGTGGGTCGGCTCGGACGCTAGGCGGCAGTTGCTTGATGAAACCGGCCGTTCTTTTTCTGTTCCGAGAGAGCGCATCTCATGTTGAGCATGCTTCATCTTCATCTGCTTAGTTAGAGGGAACACTATTATTTCCTGTTTTGCGTTTTTTTGGAAGGTTGTCATACACGTGTAGACATTGTCCGTTAGCAAGCGTATGAAATGTGTATCAGGGTAAATATTTGTGTGCTGCCAGGGCTGGGGGACGGAACAAACAAGTGTTTCTGCAGGCCTCTGGTGAGGGACCCTACAGGCTTACAGCATGTCTACAGCACGGACGCAGCTGAAAACAGTCGTTCTGTTCTCAGGCCGCTCTTTAATCCCTGTCCTCCTTCTTGTTATACAGTAATAAACATGGCTTGTCAAATAAAGGATGACATGGAAAGAAAGATTTAGTCACCAGCTGCAGGATATTATTTTTTTATTACTTGAACGTGTCGTTCCTTTTTGACATTGGATTAGGAATGTTAGTTTAAATAACATGTCTTTTCAGCCGATTGGGGTCACCAGAGGGTGTGTGACGGATATCGTTTTTCGGATGCTGGATAAAATTCCACAAACGTCCAATGTTCGATATTTTCCGTTCTGTAAAACATAGCGTAAACAGCTAACACAACATATTTTTAAGTGTATCCTGACAATTACATAAAATATGCTTATGGAAGATAATCCTCAAGCGTGTAACTCATTTACAAGCACTGTCAGTTTACCTAATGCAAAATCACATATCACTTTACTCTCACGGTCAGAGTCGTGTTGCTCTCTTTCACTTTTTTCTGACTCGCCTTGCCAAATGTGCTATTGTGTTCCACAGATGAGAAATGAGGGGCTTTCTCTGCTGCTGATACCTGTTATTTGATATCACAGCTCTGCAACAATTCATCCTAATGTGCTGTTTAAAGGATTTGTTGGCTCATAATGCACCATATTAGTTTAAAATATTGCTACTTTGCAAAGCCGTGCAGATGGGCCAGGCTGATGCAGCAGGCATGGGGGAATGGGCTGAAATGCTCAGATATGAGATGTATTAAATGCACGAGTGATTCTGATGCGTTTTACTGTAATTGATTCTTTTGAAAGGCGTCCTCTCACTTTTCACCACCTTACTCTCTCCCTCTATCTCTCTCCTTCCCGATCTTTCACACATGTTTTTAAGAAGCAGTGGAGTGTAACATTATGTTTAATATTTACATTTCAGTCTTACTGAGGTCTGAACTCCCAAAGGCTGGTTATTAACTTCATTTATGAAGAGTCGAAATCAATGATAATGCGATATACTAATGCATAGCATACAACATTCATACTGTAGCAGAGCCTGTTCTCATTGAAGCATTTAAAAAAAAAACATGACATTTATGGATCATACATTTTACAACTTACAGCAGGTACTTTGATGGTGGGTGAATTCAATTGATTTATCACTGACTATAGCTCTTTTTCTCAATTTTGCATGGTTGCAAGATTGCTTTACAGTAAATACATATTAGTACAAACAGTAAACGCATAAGATAAAGACGACATGGTGTTGAACAGTTTTTTTAGAAATGATCCTGCCACATTAGTTTCTGTGTCCTGTCAATTTTTTTTTTGTTTTGTTAAATAACGTATGTATATTATTGTAAGTCCTGCACCTGTCAGCACTCTGTGAACTTAGTCGTCTTTTCAAAATAAAATAAAATTTAAATTTCGTCTTTGTGGGTTTTCATTCACCCAGCTAATTGTGTTGTTTTTGTCAGTGTCAGCGACAGGGCAAAACTGGGCGGTATTGGGATAGTGTAACAGCGTTATATCTACATGTGCTGTATTCGTAAACAAAGCCCAAGTTATTTTAGAAATGAGGTAATTAAGCATTTCCAAAATGAAGCGAGCGCTCACTCTCAGCGTGTCATTTGCATGCCTTTGAATATGCTGTGTGTCTCTAAGGGGGTTTCCTGCTGGTGAGATTCTCAACGCCATGCCGTCTTTGTTTTAAACACAGCAAACAAACAAACAAAGGCATCCTGGATGCCAGACTGCTCTCTCTTTCCCCACTTTTCCTCTTGTTTCTCTCTTCAAATGACCTACAGCCTGGTCCTACCTAGAAAGGACGTTTACCTGATCAAAAAGGAGACGCAAAATGCAGAGAGACAGAGAAGAAATGGGGGAGAGCGAGAGAGGTTGAGTAACAGATCTTTTCTTTTGGTCTTAATTAGAAGGACCATACATCAGTGAGGCAGTACCTCTATTCATCCAACTGATTGGGGACATGACAAATGAATGAGGGAATAAACAGGGTGTCAGAAGAGAGAGGGAGAGATGGATGGCTTCTTGGTGTAAAGAGAATGGCGAGGTACAGTTAACCCTGGCACTGGTCCAAGCCTTAGTCTGCTTCTAGTCTGCTTTCCTCTCAGCTCACCCCTCGGGCCTAACTCAAGCAGACAAGCCCTGTCCCAATTCCTGACCCTGCCACAACTTCTGTTTATTAGGGAAATCAACACCCTTACAGTGAAACGCACACACTCATACATATGATGCCCTAATATTGAATTGTTTTATATGTGAACAGACACATGCCTTCATTGCTATGCATCACAGTTCCTTTATACCTAATCACATTTAAGGGATAAATCAAATGATAAAAAATGGTTACATTGTACTTTAAAGATCTGGGTCATTCTGTGTCAGCTCAACCAGTGTTTTCTATTTTTTTCTATTTTTACAGAAGCAAGACCAACATCTGGAGTGATGTTAAAAAAAATTATGAAATGCCACCGATGAATATTACTAAGTAATCAATTAATTTGTAGAGGGAGGTAAAAATATCAAATTTCACCTGAAATTTGGAGCCATATTAAATGGGGTAAAAATTTAGATGAGAATCATAATTTTATTTTTTCTCCGAGATCGTTATATATATTAGTAAATCTGTTAATTTTAGCAATCCTTTATGCATTTTATGCCAATGGTGAAAGCTCAAAAATGAAGAAAGGGCACTTTTTGTGTTCTTTTTATAAAATGTGCATGCCTGTAACTCCAGAACTGTTAGATATACCTTAATGTCCTTTTATATTCTTGTAATTGACCAACTTGTCTTTTGGGAACTACATTGTTAAAGCCCTATAAGCTTTAGTCCTAGAGAAATGAGGAACTAAATGTGGCTTCATGAGAAAACTGTTAAAATGGACACATTTTCTGTCATCAAAACCAAAATGGGGGGCAGTCGTGGCCTAATGGTTAGAGAGTTGGACTCGTGACCAGAAGGTTGCCGGTTCGATTCTCAGCTGCAGATTTTCAGGGCCGGCGGGTAACGACTGAGGTGCCCTTGAGCAAGGCACCTTACCCCTACTTGCTCCCCGGGCGCTGCAGTGATAGGCTAGCTGCTCACTGCTCCGGGTGTACGTGTGTTCACCACTTGCTGTGCGTGTGTTCACTACTCACTGGATGGGTTAAAAGCAGAGGTCACATTTCGGGTATGGGTCACCATATCTGACTAATAGGTCACTTTCACTCACTTTTTAAATGTGGGTCATTTTCAAAAAATCTGTCACTTAATTTATTTTGAAGAGGAATGTCTGAAGAACAAATAATTTTGAAACTAGAAATGTATCTTTTTTCCTTCTATTAAAACAACTCCACAAAACATAACCATCTGTCAAAAATTATCGGGTTAAGGCACATTAACTTGCTCTGAATAGTTTATTTATAAGATTATATTTCTTTGAGTCATAGGGAAATTTTAGGGATGTTGTTAATTATGGCCCGAGCACAGATGATGTGAGGAATTGCTCTGTTTGTTATAATCTTCAAAATGAATTACATTTTGAAGATGCTCGAAAACTGATGAAGGTTTGCAGACATGTCAAATGTGGTGCAAATTTACATATTAATTGATTACTTAATAACTATTCATCAGTGGCATTTCATAATTTTTTTAATTTCACTCCAGATGTTGGTCTTACTTCTGTAAAAAAGAAATAATTAGAGGTTGATTTGACACAGAATGACCCATCTACTCTTCAGTTGCGAGTTAATGATTTTTTTCTTTTCTGACCTCTACTGGTTGTGATATTCACAGAATTCAAATGAATGAGTCCAAGTGAACGTGTAGCACATGTAGTGAAGATGTAATTATGAATTAGACACGGTGAGAACAGCTGCAGTATTTGAAAAGAGTAGATTAAAGGCTGATCACACACAATGCTCTGTTAAATTCAACCCGGCTCCTTGTATACTTGAGCCGACCAGGCTAATGGGTTCATTCAGGTTTTTCACACTGAGTGAAAGAACCAGTGAGATTGTTGTGAATTAGAAACTATTACTGTAAACGACAGCAAAGGAGATACAATTTAGGCCTCTTTCTTTCCGTCTCTCTCACTTATTCTCCACTGTCAGTTATAGGAATTAACCCGCAAAGTTCAAACTCTGCGGGGTGGAATAATGTTTAATAGTTTTTTCTTTATAATTTTACAAGGATTAATGTAGTTCTCTCCATTCTCTTTTCATCTATCTATCCATCTATCCACCCACCCACTCACCTCTCTAGCAGACTTCAGGCTTTCATTAGAAAATAAAAAAAAAAAAACTGAATTGGTTTTTCCATTACTGCAGTTGTGCAGAGCAGCACACTGGCTAAACAAAGATGTTCAGGCAGGAGCAATGAGACAAGCAGAGATTATACATTACCTCAATATCCAATTTAATAACTCGCATTTCCTTTTATTGTTTTTCTATTTTCATTGTATTTCTTTTCCGGAGCTTAGACAGCCTAGCTGAGCTGTGCTTTCCACAGTCTGTGTTAACAAAAACATCCAGAATGAGGTCTGCGTGCTAGCTGCAATACAGAGAATCCTCAATCAGAGGACTTGAAATTGGATTCATAGTTCACTTCATGGAAAGAAGCAGAAAATATTAAATTATTTTCTTTATTAGATTAAATTAATTATAGAGACTGCATATTAGATATAGGCTAAAAAGGCTTTTAATGTGCTGAATAAGAGCCTTCAGTCTTTGTTGGAATAGGCATAAATCTATCTCTGCTGCATATTACAGACTGTTCTTTTCCACTGCCTGCTTTTATTTAAAGTATTATTCATTTTTAATAACAATATATGCCCTTCAGACTTTTAATCTAGTCTCCAATGTTTCCCAAGCACACACATACATGCACACACATTTTTCCTTTTAGTTTTGTTTTGGGCTTTTAACTGGGCGGTCACACTTGACCTTTATTCATATTAGGCGGCTGAATTTTTTAACACCCTGCATGAGCAAAGCCTGTTGTTTGCAATGACCACGTCATCTTTTGATGTAAGACTTTCTGAAGCTCGAGGTAAAAATCTTCTACTTGGGTATTTGTCAGTGATGTCATCACAATTTAGTCGCTGTGATATGATGGATGTGCGTGACAATCAATGTGCAGGTAATTCAAAAGGCAGACATATTTAACCCGCAAAAGAAAGAGGAGGACAGAAATATTTTAGCTGAAACAAAATCCAATTGAGAGATTGACTCTATAAAGAGTCTCACTTTCACTAAAACATTAGATAGACAAATGACACCTTGTGCAGTGTTGAGAGTGTGTGTGGGTCTGCGTGTGTGCATTATAATGAGAGGGGGGAAATACAGTTTTATTCTCATTTTCATATTGTGTGTGATGTCATAATATCAAACCCTGTGCAGTGCACAGAGACAGAAAGAGTGAAATACATGAATTTCAGCAGCTGCAGTTTGTAGTATGCCACCCAAAGCTGCAGAGAATGAACACAAAAGGCATTTTTGACACTAATTGATTACCATAAAAATCTTTTGTCATTCATCATTGCATTGTAATCAAAGTTGCAAACACATAGAGACACACAGTACGAAGCTCCGATTAAGACACCGTCCAGAATAAGGGCATTGATATAAATCTGTCATTTGGATATTACCCATGATGCTTTGCTTCTTAGTGATGCAACTAAATAACCTCTAATCTCTATGGGGTTAAGACCTAAACATGTTTTTGAGGCAATCAGAGCTTATTTTCTGATTTTGTTTCTTCGGAAGAAGCAAATTCAAGAGGACATCTGTTCTGTTATGAATTTCACATAATCTTAAGATTTTGGATGCTTCAAATGAGGCTTCATTCAAGCTAAATGAATGAAACATGATGGTAAACCCCTCACGCGCTGGAGGTTGTCATGCAATATTGAGTTGCGTATAATCACTGTGTAATCTGTCTGTGTGCCAGGGGAGGGTGGAGCTAAATCCCCTTATACAACAACATCACACCAAGATCACAAACTCTCTCTACTCTCTTTGGTGTTGAAAAGCTGGGAGATACTTTTGTGAATGTCAAGACATTGGTCTTTGGCAGATGAAGATACAGAATTTTTGCTCCCAGTGTAAAGAGTAGCACAGTTTCTCTATTTAGATACTTATGTTTTGCACATTTGTCTGTTTCCATTCTGACATTGGTCACAGCAAATTTTTACAGAAGAAACTTCAGTGGGAGGGTTTGTGTCACAGTATTTTAAGGAGACTTGACAGTTAGGCAGACTGGATGTTGGCATATTTTAGGAATGTGCATTGTTTATATTGTTTTTATCCGGTTAAGTAGAAGTGTGTGCACGGTAACGAATAATTTTGAACTTCTGTGCTTTTTGTAACCAAACATTGCTAATTTTCAACAATTTTGTGATTTATTAATTTCAAACAAGGACAAACTACTGATAATATATCCACCAAATTTCAAATAAATATGATTCTATGAAGATATTGACTGGAAAATAGGTCAAAATAACAGAAAAGATGCTCTGTATTTTTTCAGACCTCAAATAGTGCAAAGAAAACCAGTTCATATTCACTTTTAAGCAACACAACAATAATATTACTTGTATTTAGGAAAAGTTCCAAAACTATTAAAAAAAATAAAAGTTTTTTTTATCACAGTTTTCATGTGTCTTGTTATGCTGTCAGTCTTTCACATTGCTGTTGGATGACTCTGTCACTCCTGAGGTTTGATTTTGTTGAAATTCAACAGACACTGGACTAAAATGGCCACAATACATCTAGAAATGCTGATTTAAATGAAAATTCGGTATTGCCTCTTAATTTTTTATATATATAGCTTATGAAAAAGCAATGTGTACCAACTTAGGCTGTTATTATTTATTACTGTACCTTTATATGAGTAAATGATTTTACATAGGTTGTGGTAGCTTTATTTTTTAAAAGGACCCTCGTTGGTGTACTAGGGTATCTAGTAGGGGTGTAACGGTTCTCGGTAAAAAATTTAACCGCACCGTTCTCCACCAACGGTTCGACACGCGCTTGGACCGCGGCTCATCTTAAATCTGACAATGCATTTATAATATGGTTCATTAAAAATTATAATGCATAAATCAGGTTGACAAAGTTCAGCTAATGTATGTTTGTCGATGGATACACATTTAATACCTACAGCAAATCAAATAACGTAGACAAATTGCAATAGGATTGACGTATGCTGTATGACCAGTCATTTATGCTGTCATCACCCGGGTGTTGTGATTGCTCGAGTGCAGGCGAGACCTGAACAGAACATGTTGCTGGTTAAATTAAAGTCATTTAAGCCTTGCCAACATTTAAGTGCAAGATGATGCACAAGAAAACTTGCTTGCGCGCTGTGAGAAGATCCGAAGCGCGCACAAGGAAAGCTGAGTCTCAGACATGGCACACATATTAAGTTGTCTTTGAAGTCTTGCGCTTAAACAGACAAATTCACACACGAAATAGGTAAACATGTACGGTGGCGTATTGCTGCCACGTACATTTTATTTTTTCCACTCAATTATGTCATAATAACGAGATATGCCGTTAAAACGAGATAATATGTCGTTAAAACGAAATAATATGTCGTTAAAACGAGATAATATGTCGTTAAAACGAAATAATTTTCTTGTTATAAAGGGATAATAAGACGTCTCATAATAATAACACATTAACCTATTACGTGAAAGCGACATGTTTTCTAGATGGACATAGGTAAAATGTCATGTTTTCGAACCACGGCCCGCTGTACAGTACACTCTAAAAAAATCCGTAAAAATAGGAGGGCACAATATACTGTCATTCAGGTTCCTGGGCTCCACCATCTCTCAGGACCTGAAGTGGGAGTCCCACATAGACTCCATTGTAAAGAAGGCCCAGCAGAGGTTATACTTCCTCCATCAATTGAGGAAGTTCAACCTACCACAGGAGTTACTGACCCAGTTCTACTCAGTGGTCATCGAATCTGTTCTGTGCACTTCAATAACTGTTTGGTATGGCTCGGCCACCAAATCAGATCTACGAAGACTACAACAGACAGTTCGTAGTGCTGAGAAGATTATTGGTGCTCCTCTGCCCACACTTCAGGACCTGTACGATTCCAGAGTGAAAAACAGGGCAAGAAAAATCATCATTGACTCCACACCCCGCACACAAACTTTTTGAACTCTTGCCCTCTGGCCGGCGCTTTAGAGCACCAAACACCAGGACTTCCAGACACAGAAGCAGCTTCTTCCTCTAGGCAATCTCCCTCCTAAACAGATAACTGCTCCTTAAGAGCAATATTCCACTTACACTACTCCTATAGTGTGCACTATAGTGCCTTATTATATCTACATTTTATTTATATGTATATAACACTACCTCTACTTACTACATTATCCATTTGCACAAGTGTACATACAATCTGTTAATATGTACACTCACCTAAAGGATTATTAGGAACACCTGTTCAATTTCTCATTAATGCAATTATCTAATCAACCAATCACATGGCAGTTGCTTCAATGCATTTAGGGGTGTGGTCCTGGTCAAGACAATCTCCTGAACTCCAAACTGAATGTCAGAATGGGAAAGAAAGGTGATTTAAGCAATTTTGAGCGTGGCATGGTTGTTGGTGCCAGACGGGCCGGTCTGAGTATTTCACAATCTGCTCAGTTACTGGGATTTTCACGCACAACCATTTCTAGGGTTTACAAAGAATGGTGTGAAAAGGGAAAAACATCCAGTATGCGGCAGTCCTGTGGGCGAAAATGCCTTGTTGATGCTAGAGGTCAGAGGAGAATGGGCCGACTGATTCAAGCTGATAGAAGAGCAACTTTGACTGAAATAACCACTCGTTACAACCGAGGTATGCAGCAAAGCATTTGTGAAGCCACAACACGCACAACCTTGAGGCAGATGGGCTACAACAGCAGAAGACCCCACCGGGTACCACTCATCTCCACTACAAATAGGAAAAAGAGGCTACAATTTGCACGAGCTCACCAAAATTGGACAGTTGAAGACTGGAAAAATGTTGCCTGGTCTGATGAGTCTCGATTTCTGTTGAGACATTCAAATGGTAGAGTCAGAATTTGGCGTAAACAGAATGAGAACATGGATCCATCATGCCTTGTTACCACTGTGCAGGCTGGTGGTGGTGGTGTAATGGTGTGGGGGATGTTTTCTTGGCACACTTTAGGCCCCTTAGTGCCAATTGGGCATCGTTTAAATGCCACGGCCTACCTGAGCATTGTTTCTGACCATGTCCATCCCTTTATGACCACCATGTACCCATCCTCTAATGGCTACTTCCAGCAGGATAATGCACCATGTCACAAAGCTCGAATCATTTCAAATTGGTTTCTTGAACATGACAATGAGTTCACTGTACTAGAATGGCCCCCACAGTCACCAGATCTCAACCCGATAGAACATCTTTGGGATGTGGTGGAACGGGAGCTTCGTGCCCTGGATGTGCATCCCACAAATCTCCATCAACTGCAAGATGCTATCCTATCAATATGGGCCAACATTTCTAAAGAATGCTTTCAGCACCTTGTTGAATCAATGCCACGTAGAATTAAGGCAGTTCTGAAGGCGAAAGGGGGTCAAACACCGTATTAGTATGGTGTTCCTAATAATCCTTTAGGTGAGTGTATATTCTACTATATACTACCCTGTACAATGTCTCTTATATCTTATTATCCCCCATTTTCTGTAAAATAGTCTTTATTTTATATTTGCATATTTTAGAATCTTTTAGACTGTAAATCGTAATATATTGTATTGTCATTGTGTTGAATGTCTGTACTAGAAGCTTCCAACACCAAAGAAAATTCCTTGTGTGTGCAAGCACACTTGGCAATAAAACTCTTCTGATTCTGATTAATATGAAGGAATTTTCTGTATTCATTTTTACAGTTGTTTTACCTGTATTTTACTTTTTGCACTGCATGAAATTGCATTTTAGCATTAACGGAAATGTCCATAAAATAAAGGAAAATATACTGGTAATTTTCTGCCAGTACTTTATCCGTTTTTTTTTACAGGATTTCTTTTTTACAGTGTAGCCAAAATCGAGACAGCGATTTCTCTTCTGAGTTGCACTTACGGATCCGGAATGTTTAATAAATGTTTGACTGACAACAAATCCAGCCTGAATACATTTCAGATGTAGTAGTATCCACGAAGCTTCCCATAATGGTCTACTCTAGTTCATCAACAAGGAATAATGCCACTTACAATGGGTCCGCTCAGCTACCACAGTGACGACCGGACCATATTCGTTGACACGACGTACCAAATAACGTTCCAGCGACTTAACTTTGTGATTCCCATATTCGTCGGGATGATGTAACATTGGACATTGCTGGGACTTGATGATTTTCTCCTGAAGACGTAAATGGAACGGACCATATTCATCGCAGCAACGTACCAAATAACGTTCATGGGACGTGACGAGTACATCCAAACAGTTAAAATCGTTTTTATTGTATTTAAACACATCATAGCTTGCACAGAGGATTAAATTAATTTGTGGTTTAATCTGTGCATTAAAGATTCAATTTTATGCATAATTTAAATAATTTTCTAGTTAAATATGTATTATACAAAATATGACGATTAATAAAACTTAACACAGCACTGTACATCAGCATTCAATTCAATTCAATTTTATTTATATAGCGCTTTTCACAATGTGCATTGTTCCACTTTGGAACAATGCACATTGTGAAAAGCGCTATATAAATAAAATTGAATTGAATTGAATTTGTACATATGCAATGTTATGTTACATTTGATTACTGTAATCCATTTCTATACCTTAAAAGGTATATGCTACAGTATCTTATTTTATTTTCTGCTTTGCTCTGTTGTTTTATTGGTGCTGTTACTTGTATCTTGATTATTTGTTCTTATTTTTATTTGTCAGTTGTCAGTTTTCCCTGAACATAGCACATACCGAACCGAAACCGTGACCCTAAAACCGTGACACCAACCGAACCGTGACTAATTTGAACTGTTACACCCCTAGTATCTAGTTTCTGTATTTGAAGTATATGTTTGTGTTCATTGTGTTGATTTAAGCACAATGGGCCTCAATTTCTACTATTCGATAACTTTCGCTGTAGATCTAGACCACAGCCTGGCCTGGTTCAGAGAACAGCATTTCAGCCTTCTGTAGGGCTCTCAAGTTTTATCAAAAGTTTGGAGTGAGATCACATCTGTTAGGAGATGAGCCACTCAAAGTTTCAGCAGCGGCCCGTCAGCCCCGCACGATTCTCTGAAAGTTTCCTATCAGTTCAATTTTACTATTGTTATAATTGACCAGCACAAATAAAAATTGTACAAATTGGTAAATCTGATAAAACATAGACGAATTAATCCAAATAAAATAAATAGTTTTGTAATTTTGTATAAAAATAAAAAGGAATGGGGGGTGGGTGTCGACCGGGGCGGGGTGGTGCATGGTTAAGTCTGCCGACGGGGGGTTTGGAATGCATACGTGTCTTTTGCATTCGCGTTGCGTGCATTTGCATTTATAATACGGCCGTCTGAGCGGCCAAAGCGTCCGTTCCGGCCCCAAAGGATAGCGGCCCACCAGGAAAACGCCCGGAATGCCAGTCCGCCCCTGAGGGTGAGTTTAAATAGAGTCATGGTGATGGGGTGATCGCTGGCAGGTTAAGATGATTGCAGACTAGTAACAGGTGCGGGAGCATGGGTGATGAAGTCCAAGGGGGAAACACGGGGAGAGACAGAGGGAAGCCGTGACGATGACAAGCTGTGTGTAAAACATTACTTAAATGTTAACCAGAGTGCACTGCTATAAGAGATGTAGTCTTAGCATAGCTGAAAACAACATTAATACGGGGAATTTAGAATAATAAAATACATCTCTAGTTCTTTTCTTAGTTTTGAGTAGACAATAAAATGTTATCAACATCAACAAATGATTCTTGCAGCAGCAATGATTCTTGTTCTTGCAGCAGCATGCATATTTATTACTGTTTAATGCTGGTCAAATGTTCCATATTTACACCAATATTACATAATGTAAAATTAATGTAGGTGAATTGTAATTTAAAGTGCAATTTATACGCTAAACATAAATGATAAAAAAGACAAAAACAAATAGATCTCATTCCATTGATTTCCATGGTATTTTCCTTCCATCTGTTTGGTGACTGACATTTTCCAAATACATTCTTTTGTGTTTAGCAACACAAAGACATTTATACATGTTTGGAACAATCTGACGTTGAGTAAATGATGACAGAATTTTCATTTTTGAGTGAACTGTCCGTTTCATGGTGATGCTGATGTCTTTGAGTCAGAGGAGCATATGATTACGTCATAAATATAAAAAAGCTGGCACTAAAAAAAAGCAATATTTATGCTTGTGGTAGTTATGATTATACATTAAAATTGTTTTGCATGTCATATTCTTATAGGTTGGGCAGACAAAGTGTTTATGAGTGATTATATTGCAGTTTTTGCATTAGTAAATCTTCACATTGTCTCTTAGCAGGATAAAAAAGGAAACGTTTATTTAATCTGGGAATAAACAGAGAGCAAGCGAAAGACAGTTATTAAGTTCATTTATAATCTCGTGTTATAAAAGATGAAACGGACTGCATGAAACTCCAGTTATACAGTAAATGGGTCTGACTGATCGTATCTGCTGCTCTCTGTGAGAGAGCCACAATAAAACTCTTCTACATCTACTTCTACTCTAAAACTTCTGATTGGTCATTACGTTCATGCGCTGTCTATGATTGGTTGTGATTCTCAGCGCTGTGAACACAGAAAAAAATGTTTTGATGCACCGTGTTCGGACGTGAACGTAATGCTTAAATGGACACGTTTTGTTCATCTTCACATTTCATTTGCCTCATCCACTAATTCTATAAAGCGGAACGAGCTATCCTTATTTCTCAGCGTGAGAAATACAAGGTGTGGCGTGTGAGAGTGAAAAGGTGGAAATGCGTGTGTCTCACAGTGAGTTCGTGAGATTTGAGAGCCCTGCTTCTGTAATATCTTAAGATCTCCCTTCTTTTCTTTCTGTTGTTGATTACATGCAAAGCACTAAGATGAGAGCAGTGACGCACAAACACATCTGACACCTCAGTATTGCATCACATCACCTAGTTAAAATTCACATAGAGACTGTCTCTCTTTTGTTCCCTTAGTACAGCAGTATTGTTCCTAAGAAGTGAGCAACTCCAGCAGCGCTACGCTAACCACGCTAGTGTTCCACAACTGCCCTCTTCTCTGGAGATTAAGCCTACTTTAGCCTCAGACTGACAGAAATAGGTTGACTCTTTAAAAAAATGGAAATGTCTTCATTATTTTAGACAATTATACAAATACACTGGTTTCAGAATTTGGGAGAACATACAACACTGTAAACCCCGATAAGCTAAGATAACTCAAAACATTTGTGGTAACTTATTACCACAAAACTTTTAAGTTGATAACTCAATAATTTTGAGTAAAGAACACTAAACACATAAGTATAGTAAACTCAAAATAATTCATTTTGAATAAACTTCATTTTTCATTTTACATTTACTTGAGTTTCACTTATCAATGTTGTCATGAAGGAACAACAGCCTGTAGCATTATCAATGTAATGCCTTTAGTTAAATTTGAAATGAGTCTGTTTTCCTCCTAAGCAAATGCTCTACTCGTCTGCACAATGGTTACCTCATTAAAATCAATAATGTCCCTAAACTCTTTAAATAACAGAATAGAACAGAATTCTAAACATGTATAAGCCTCCTCCCATTGTAATTTTGATATAAATACATAAAATAACACTATATTTCAAGATTTACTTCCAATATCCAGTCCACACAAAGCATGCTGGGAATCACTCTAACATCATTGGAAGATATAATTTTTTTTAGTTAAGTGACTTATTTTTGTGTCCCTGGAACTTAAAATATCAAAATAGTTAAACACACTTAAAAGTTGTAAGTTAAATGAGCTTTTTCACAGTTTTGAGTATAGTTTGCTTATTTTTGATGAGTATATTATACTGTTTGGGAATACAGTAAAGATTTCTGTTACTTATCTCTCAAGTAATCCTGATTCTCTAGGCATTATTGAATTGTCTTGAATTGTGTGAATATTGAATGTGTGTGTGTGTGAGGTGGGTTAAGAGCAGTGTTGCCAGATTGGGCGGGCGGGGGTTCCCGCCCAAATGGCCTTCATTTGAACGGGTTAGACTGGAGAAAAATGCATTGGGCAAGCCTTTTCTTTGCTTTTGATTAGTAAAGTTATTTCAAAACGTTGTAAAATAATGTGTAGTGCAGTCATAAACACATTATTCCTTAACACAGCCCTTATTGGTTCAGTTTAACCAATCAGGTCTGGGATAGGGAGACCTCACCTGTCAATCAATCTACAGTTGAGATCATGTGATGGCTCGTGAGTGACGGGGTTTTGTTGCGATAAAGGACCAGATTTTGTATATTGAAGCGATCGCAAAGCCATAGTGGCCCAGAATATATGTTGCACGGTAGGGAGAGTAACTCAAATCTCACAACGTGGATTACACATGTGGTGACAGACGACTCGAAGACTTTGTAAATATAATTATAACTGAATTCACAGCAGTTGAATGATTTAATAAAAATCAAACTGAATATGGGATTCTATTCTATTAACGTTACTTCTGTTCATCATACTCGTCCTTGACAGCTGCTGGACTTGCTAAATTTTGTATTATATGTCATTATGTTGTGATATATATACTTCACGAAAGATGTACTGTAGTTCTGTCAGATGTTAAGGCAACTCTCAAAGGTAAGCGCATTATTGTTGCCGCTGTTCTTTTTTTGTTCTGTTGTATGTATCAATGAATTGCACATTTTTGGCTGCTGTGGTGTGTGAATGAAGTTCATGAATGAGTGGTACATGCCTACTCAGCTTTCCGAATCCGATTAATTATATTGGGCACTTTTTGCACAAAATGTGTTTTTGAGGGTTAAAGTCATTGGTTAATTTCTTGATTGTCGCTTTGAAGTGGTTTCTGGACATATTAGTCATATTTTCTAACTCTCTTTAATGCTATGTTTGATCTGTTTGACCTGGTTTAATTATGTTTTTTCATCTTGTCAAAGTTCTTTTAAGGAGATAAAATGGTCATTATCATCGTTGATTGACATTGCAATACATTTCTATCACATTATTTTAGCAGTTAAAACTTGGGCTGGTTTTTGTTGGAGTGGGCGGGTTTTATTGAGCCTTTGGGCTGGAAATTGTCCACCCAATCTGGCAACACTGGTTAAGGGTGAATCTTACATCTGAAGTGGTCTTGCCTTTACCGCTTGATTCTCATTCACCTCTGCAGATTCACATCAAAACAAACCAACCTTTTAAATCCTGAACTGTCTTTGAAGTGATAGTCTCTCACTCTCTCTTTTCACAAAATTAACATCCACACATTGCCTGCAGGCCTCTTTGATGTCTACAGAATTTTCCTCTAGTTATTGTGGTTTAGCTGGACACCATGCACTCGTG
Organism: Triplophysa rosa; assembly: GCF_024868665.1. NCBI lineage: Eukaryota > Metazoa > Chordata > Actinopteri > Cypriniformes > Nemacheilidae > Triplophysa > Triplophysa rosa. The sequence goes on from NC_079890.1 coordinate 20,394,972, forward strand.
CTGTCAAAACCCCAAGGAAACATCATCTTTTTGTTGTTTGTTGGTGGACTGTATGTAATTGAAGAAATGTTGTTCTTATTTTACAAAAAGCATAAAGGATCTATTGAGAGAAATGCACAATAATACACATCTATGTCTTCAGAGGTGTATAAAGACCTTGCATATTGAAGCGTTATGTTTTATACCTCAGAATGAGCTATTTCTATCTACATATACCGTGAGTCCCCTTACATGGAATTGGCCATGTTGTTTCTACAGTAGCCCTAAATGGACAAACTGCTCTACAGAGCATGTTTCATAAATACAATATCTCCTTCAGCAAAGAAGTGAAAACATGAAAACATCTTAAGGGATACTTCACCCAAAAATAAAAATTCTGTCATCATTTACTAGGGATGTAACGATTCACCGTGAGCCGGTTGAAAATCGGTTATAATGAGTGACGATTCAAATCGGTTGAGGTGTGAACTGAATCGCAATACATTTTTTGAACAGCAGGGGCCGCTATTTTCACTGCAAATCTAAACGTGGACATGCTGATATTTCTTAAATGCAAAAAAATCCAAGAAAAGCTCAGACAGTATTAGTTTGTTTATATTAAAGAGACTTTTTCTATTATTAATTTGTTATAAAATTGCAGTTTAGTTTTGTTATTTCAAATAAGACATTATTTTATTATACAAAGAAACGTGAAGCATTTAAGAAATAATGCAAGGGAAGTTGTTCATTTCTAATTTGTTTCAACTCATTTTGTAAAAATAAATCGTGAGTAAATCGTGAATAAATCGATAAATCGAAGTCAATGAGGGGCAAAATCTGTCTGGTTATAAGCATTCTTCCAAGTATATTTCTCTGTGTTCATCAGAACAAAGACATTTATACAGATTTGGAACAACTTGAAGGTGAGTAAATGATGACAGAATTTTCATTTTTGGGTGAAGTATCCCTTTAGTTGTGTGTCAGCCACTGTAGTGCTTCGAAAGGGAGGGGTGAGGGTTGGAGTGACCCGTTGGTTGCAATTCGCAACCTCACCGCTAGGTGCCACAAATTTCATACAGAGGACCTTTAAATTCAATTCTCATTCATAAATGAATTGAATTTATAATATTTTTATTTATTTAATATTGAAGAACATAATTATGAACCTTAATTCACTTTCACGGTGGTCCATGCAAGGGGAGCTATTACTAAACCATGGGAGAAAGTCTAAGAGGGAAGGAGGGGTAGAAACAGAAATCCTTATTGAAACTAATCAGGAATATTAATCACACAGCAATACCAAGCTCTTCCTATTGACGTAATCTACTGTGATTGTGGGTTTGTGTGACTTTGATTAAAAGGGAAGGGGGCAGTAGATCATTAAGCCCAAGGGAGAGCCCCTCATTATCTCCCCAATGCCTCGAATTACCCTCACCACACACACATAGGGTGCATCGGTCTGGTGTCTCCAGACGGAAAGTTTCAAATCCTTTGCAGGATACTTAATCCCTGCACGAGTGTCTTTTCCTTTTCTTCATCTTCTTTTACTTTCTCACTTTCACTCTATTTTGGCAGATTGCAGAGACGACTGCTATATTAGGGTCAGTGTACAAAAGAGCAGTTGAGATGCTGTGTGCCGAAGATCAAACAGTCCAGTAGAATGGCGACCTTGATAATTAGGTCAATAACTTCAATTGTATGCATACAATTTACACGCATGACTAGTTTTTCACATGTAAAAGTGTCAACATGGAATTCCCTATTGTTTTAATTCACCTTAAATGTCCATAAACAATATCTATTCTGTACTCATGTTAACCTGTTTACTGTCACTATTCGATATTTTTTTTGTCAGACGCTAAAACTAAACACAGCAGGTGAACGTTTTCTGACACTCTACAAACTGTATGAATATTTAATGCGATCATTTCTGTTTACTGTATGATTGGTTGTCTTTTGCTGAACAACATTTCACATTGCACATCTTTAGCAGTTTTAACCCCAGTTGAGTGTTGCTTTTCCCAAAGTAAAGTGTGAAAAGCACTCCGGCATCCCAACTCCCAGTGTACAACTTCATCGTTCAGCCATATCAGTAGCAGTCATATTAGGTTACCATCAGCCGGTGTTTTCGACTGTGTGTACATAAATCTGAACATCGAGAGACATCAGAGGACATGTTCCTTTTTTACAGAGAAAACCATTTTTCCGCCTCCTAGGAATCATTTTATTTTCTGCTATGTCTGCTCTTCACTAAATCCTCACAGGAGAAGTGTTGCTTGTAGCAGTGCTTTGGACACTTTCACATGCTGTCTGACTGTAGTCTGTCTGGTCAGCGTGTATCGTGTTTGCATGTATTTGCTTGTGTACATTTGGATGCCACTTTTCAGCCAATCTGTTCACCCAGGTAAAAAAGTGCATAATGTACTTAAAGTGAGCTTTTGTCGCATATTAAGTTTGTACTTAATATACTAAGATATAGTTGTTTGTATGGTGTCTCAAAATAGTGAAGTTGAGGACACATATTCTTAATGTCACGGTTCTCAGGGTGAGACACAGAGACAAGGACAGAGGACCCAAATGCAGACAGCGGGTAAGGGGTTAACACAAACTTTAATAATAACTAAAAATACAAAACAAGGACCCACGTGGGGGAACATAACAAAACATAGCAACACGGACAGGAACTAACTAGACTGAAAATAATAACATTTGACATGAACACTGTAAACTAAACTAACTACACAACAAGAACTCACCACAAAGACAAACACGACGCAACAGAACAATGATCCAGCACGAGACAGAAGACACAAGGGCATTATAAATGGGCCAAATCAAGAGGAAGCAGGTGCGGGGCATGAACTAATTAACAAACACAACCACGAGGAGACGAAAGGGCGGGAACAGAGACGCCACACCGGAGAGTGGAAGACCAACAGGGACAAAACGTCACTCTCCACATAAAACAAGAGGTTTTATCATGGTGGGGCAGAACCATGACACTTAAGCTTATCTTAAAACGTTTATTTTTGTATATTAAGTACAAAATTAGTGGGTGAAAATAGTATTAAATTGTATTATAGACCACTTTTTTCACCTGGGCAGAGAAGAGTATGTGAAGAAGAGAAGAACACATGATGTTAAAGTGAGGCCACCAGAATAGTTTAAATGGTATCTGAAATATCATGTCATTTAGTCACATAAAATTGGTCCCATTAAGGTGCAGCCATCTTATTTTCTAACCTTTTCCTCCACGATCTATGCAGAATCTAACACCGTATCTACAATGGAAGCGACAGGCGCGACGCGACATGACAACCCGCTTGTTCTTCATTGGTTTGTCGCGCTGTGCTGCGCCGCATCCAGTGTGGAAAATTTTTGAAATTATAATGGGTTCTAATGCGTTTCTATTGTCTTTTGTCGTGTCGCGTCGCGCCCGGTGTAGACACGGTGTTAGTTTATATTAGTTAATTTTAATAGCTCTAAAGCTGCAGTTCTGACAGCTCCGTTTAGTTCATTTTACCATGTTGAAATATTTTCCACAGATATTACACATTATATTACACAGATTTTCCTCCAATTCAGCATAGAAAATGTGAAAGTCACAGAATCTGCCATATGTTCATTTTTCCCAAGATAAGCATCAGTCAGACTCTGTCTTAATCACACGTCTCTAGTTACGGCGAAGAATTTTCATGCTGGATGTTGAATTAAATAATTTTGACGTGCGTGAGCTCAGCAAAATAAATCAATTCATCCCTTGAGCCTTGTAAAGATGTAGTCCAGGGTTGGTGGTGAACGAGAACAGCTTCTTCAGTTTCTTTTCATGAATAACGTCTGACATAATTCCATAACAGCTGTTATAAAGGATTTATTTTGGATCGGGTATCTTTGCATAGTGCTCCAGTTTTAAGATTTTTCTAATCCCTGTTTTAATTATTTCTAATTACAGTTAAAATGGTCAATGGTTATGGTAGAGTAGATCAAGGCCAAGACCAGCTTAACATTTGCTGTTTTTGTGGCCTCTTTTAAGATTTGCTAAATTTCATTTTGGCGGCGGATTTTGTCTTTGTGGTAAACGTCATTAGGGTTCAGACGCGGCACACTTGCATGCTCAGAAATGTTGTTTATTTGTTGAATTTAAGTGATATCCTATCTGGTGTTTTTACACTATGAAATGTTGTTTATGAAAACTACAGAAGCAAGGAAAATATAACCTCACAAACTAAATATGTAGGTTTGTCAACTTAGATGTATGCGCTTGCTGAGCAAATAAAATAAGGGGTGAAGTAATGTAATTTAAAACGAAATGAAAACGGCCGGGGTTTGGCTCTGGGCTGTGTGTGCGGAGTCCAAGAGAGAGAGTCATTGTAGCTCTTGTGAATAATCAGAGCTATCCAGTTGTTTTCACAAATGAAATTAGGAAGAGGATACGCAGAGGGCCTGATGGTGTCACAGACATGATTGCCTCATTAAGAATGTGTGTGAAGAATTTAAGTGGACTATCCATCATGAGAAAAGGCACAAACCTACACACAGTTTATTTTTATAAATGCAGGTGTATACATGCATATTCAAATGTGCTTCCATAGGTACCAGCAGCACTTTTGTCAAATCACCTCTTAATTTTTTTAAACGTTTTATTAGAATCACTATCGCCTTGTTTCCCATTCTCTCGATCTCAAGTCTCTCTCCATTCTTCTGACACACCCACCTCCTTTTAGTCAAGAATTGTTGCTGTAAACATGTTGACAAATGGCCCTTTGAAAGCCCAGTTACAAATGACATTTATTCGACAACAAAGCGGTTATTTGAGTGGCCTCCCTGGGCTTGCTTTACACCCACTTCACTGATCAGTGGTCTCATGGCCAAGCACCTCAGGCTCTCGGCCCACCCATGACGATGCTTTCATGAAGGATCTTATTTAGAAATGCAGCCGAGGTGGGGTTTTCTAAAAGCACTGCTCTTACAACTTTTTTCTGCTAATGATGCTTGGCATCCGTTAGTGTTCTTTAATAACATGTAAATACAATTTGTCTTGGCATTCTGCAATATTAAAAAATAAATAAGCTTGAAAACTTGACTGGCAAAGCCAAGTGGCCATTAGATTTTGAGTTATAGTGCTGTATTTTTTGTTGTCATGGCTCTGCTTCATTTAGTCATGTTTTTCTTGGTCCTGTAGCAGAGTCATGACAAAGCCTTTGGTTATGTGTGGAGAGAAACATATTGTTGTCCTTTTGACAATAATGTACGTTCTCTCCAGTGTCTCGTCTCTGTTCCCGCCATCTCGTTTCCTCGTTATCCTTCCCTGAGTGTTTGATTGACCACACCTGCCCCATGTCGTTATCCCTTGTTTGTCTTTCCTTTAAATACCCTCTTGTTTCTTTGTCCTGTGCTCGTGCATTGTATATTGTGTCTTTGGTGGCGGTCCTTGTTTATTGTGGGGAATGAGGTTAACAAAAAACAAGACTTTATTTACAAGAAACACAAAACAAAAACCCACGATGGGGGAAAACACAATACAACAAGATAATAACAGGACGACTACTAACTAACACTAAACTGAAAATAAACAACACTAGATAAACCAAACTAAACACTTACTAAGACTGACAGGACACTCCAAACAGACCATGAGCACGGGAGACAGGAAACCACAGGATACAATAAACAAGGACCGAAACCACAGGAT